>NC_060195.1:67339232-67356732 GCF_021184085.1 Oncorhynchus gorbuscha
GGAGTCCTATAGAGTCAATAAAGCAGACCTTTCCTCAGCCAAGCAGTCTCTCTCCAACCCACTGGTGGGTGCTACTCCTTTCTGCGCACGTTGTTTCTATGGAGAAAGTGCATGTTGTTTCTATGGAGAAAGTACACATTGTTTCTATGGAGAAAGTGCACATTGTTTCTATGGAGAAAGTGCACATTGTTTCTATGGAGAAAGTGCACATTGTTTCTATGGAGAAAGTGCACATTGTTTCTATGGAGAAAGTGCACATTGTTTCTATGGAGAAAGTGCACATTGTTTCTATGGAGAAAGTGCACATTGTTTCTATGGAGAAAGTGCACATTGTTTCTATGGAGAAAGTGCACGTTGTTTCTATGGAGAAAGTGCACATTGTTTCTATGGAGAAAGTACACATTGTTTCTATGGAGAAAGTGCACATTGTTTCTATGGAGAAAGTGCACGTTGTTTCTAAGGAGAAAGTGCACATTGTTTCTATGGAGAAAGTGCACGTTGTTTCTATGGAGAAAGTGCACATTGTTTCTATGGAGAAAGTGCACATTGTTTCTATGGAGAAAGTGCATGTTGTTTCTATGGAGAAAGTGCACATTGTTTCTATGGAGAAAGTGCACATTGTTTCTATGGAGAAAGTGCACATTGTTTCTATGGAGAAAGTGCACATTGTTTCTATGGAGAAAGTGCACATTGTTTCTATGGAGAAAGTGCACATTGTTTCTATGGAGAAAGCCATAGAGGAGGGACCGTAATTCTACATTTTCCACTCATAGGGGAAATGAGGCTCCAGGTATAGTGTCAGTTCTTAGTAAACAAATGAATTAGGCTCAACAATAGCGGCTGGTAAAACACACAGCGGAGCCGCTGATATAAATGTGTTGTTTACCGCTGTTACAGGACTTGATGACTTCCCCTGATATTGTGAACTGTTGAGATAATTTGCCTGTGAATAGCGTCCACCTTGTAGGCCCTGAGATATCATGGGCCGTGGCGAGGAGAGGAACTAGGGCAGCCACGTTAATTACTGCTTCGCGTTAGCCGTGGCCCGGGTTGCGATATCGGGAGCGAGTCCTCTGAGGGAAAAGCCAACCACCAAGATGGCTGCCTCAATATAATCTGATTCCAAAGCCTTGTTTAATGCGATCACAGAGGGAACCTTGAATCTTTACACTGAAGCGTTTTGAAACAAAACATATTGAGTAGGGATTTGATCATAACTGATACGTTATCTATAGGAAGATTATGGTAATTAGCCAGTTTGAACATATTTCTGTTCATCTGTGAAAAGCACAGAGCTGGAGAAATACCCAGAATCCACTGCTGTAAGTCACATCTTCACTAACCTATTGCCCTCAGCCATTATATCAATGTAGATCAGTAACAAGCCTATGGTGAGCAGTAATAGAGTAAAATACTGGATTCTACAAAAAAGTTCCGTGGTATAATTGGACCCTGACATGGTGTTCTCTGTGATGCCTGCTTAGGACATCCTGTCTCTATGGAAACCAAACCCTGAATCCTGGACTCGACCTGTCATCCAGTCACTCCTGAACTGCCAACATGGCATAAAACTCAGCCTCAGAAAGTGTGTTGGATTCAACAGAAGTACTGAGAAGTTGAAGAGCCTTCATGGGAGAGAGGTGAGTGGAAAGGAGAGGGCGACAGTACTGCACCATGGAACCAGGAAAAAGCCATTTCACTGCAGATCTGCACCACAAGCAGAAAAAGTGCAAACCGCTTAAATGTGCCAAGTTCAAGCACATTTAAATATACACTCTTCAGCAAATCCAATACCTGTCACATTAAAATAAAGTGGCTTTCTCCAGGGTTGCGCTATATATTTGAAATAAGATCTATGTGGGCAATACTCTCCAGCACAAAGACAAACTGCCTCTGGTATTCTGTTAGCCTTTCAAATCCAAACCGGTACTGTAAACACACAATTCCTCTGGCACATACAGTGTGTGAGTCAGTATCGAACCAAAAGTCGTGTTGATGTTCAAACTATTGATCCGATAGATACAGTAGGCATTTGGATATCTCTGTACATTCACTGAGGATTTACAGTAGTGTAGGCATTTGGATATCTCTGTACATTCACTGAGGATTTACAGTAGTGTAGGCATTTGGATATCTCTGTACATTCACTGAGGATTTACAGTAGTGTAGGCATTTGGATATCTCTGTACATTCACTGAGGATTTACAGTAGTGTTGATGTTCCTCTTTGTCAGAGTACTAAAACAGCTATTCTCAACCAAAAACGATTTGGTCTTAAACATGGTGGTTCATACAGCTAGCTTAGTTGGTCTCTTCTCATAGTCATGAGACAACAGTTTCATGCAGCGTTACTGTTATGTCTGCACACTACGTTTACAGTGCTGCATTGAGAGTAATATTAGAACACAGTTGGACAGTGCTGTTATTGTTGGGCTATGCCTGATGTATTGTGATAAGGGATGGATTACTTTGTTCTGTAACGGTCACTCGAGTTTGAGCTAAAGAACAACATGGTTGATTAGAAACCGCTGTCGCAGAGTTATCGTTGTGAATACACCAGTTACGTTATGGATGAGTCAAGCACAGATAGAGTCATCCTTCATTAACACCCTCCCTTACAACAGCTGATGACCGTCGGCTATAGACTGACCACAAGTCTGGATGATGGTAAACCTCTCATGAGTGAAGCTACTGGATAACATGACTATCAGCTACATTGAACACAGTGTTAATGGCGCCATCGTCATCGGCTTCACACACAGACCACTAAATCACAGAAAACCTCAGTGTTCATTGATGAGAGTTTCATATCAAATGTGTAAATAAATCTATGTGAGAACATCAAGGTTTATGAGTCTCACTTCCTGTTGTCACTTGTACTGTACACTCAAGGTTTATGAGTCTCACTTCCTGTTGCCACTTGTACTGTACACTCAAGGTTTATGAGTCTCACTTCCTGTTGCCACTTGTACTGTACACTCAAGGTTTATGAGTCTCACTTCCTGTTGCCACTTGTACTGTACACTCAAGGTTTATGAGTCTCACTTCCTGTTGCCACTTGTACTGTACACTCAAGGTTTATAAGTCTCACTTCCTGTTGCCACTTGTACTGTACACTCAAGGTTTATGAGTCTCACTTCCTGTTGCCACTTGTACTGTACACTCAAGGTTTATGAGTCTCACTTCCTGTTGCCACTTGTACTGTACACTCAAGGTTTATGAGTCTCACTTCCTGTTGCCACTTGTACTGTACACTCAAGGTTTATGAGTCTCACTTCCTGTTGCCACTTGTACTGTACACTCAAGGTTTATGAGTCTCACTTCCTGTTGCCACTTGTACTGTACACTCAAGGTTTATGAGTCTCACTTCCTGATGCCACTTGTACTGTACACTCACAATAAGCTTCAACCCACTCCCCTCATGAAGTACTTATAAGGAGTTATGTATTTTTCCTCACCGAGCCATCCCGGAGAGCAGCCTCTTTTATGGCACAGATAATTGAGTCTATAAAGGGAAATGCATCACCTGGAAGGCACCACGGTAATTCATTACAGGGATGTACCTTCGGATAAATTCACAGTCAAACATGGCCGTCGCTATTTACCCAGGAGTCTCTTTGTGACTCGACTGAAGGATTGTCAGAACTACATCCCATTTTAAAGGGCCCTCGTTGGTTTCTCTCTGTGTGCGGGGAGAGAGAGAGACACACAAACACTCCTCCACTTTCATGGTCAAACACACAAGCACTCTGTAATAGCATATGGGCTTGATAGAAATGAGGACCATTACTCGGTACTGTGTGTGTTTTTACTCAGGGAGGTTGGTTTAGTGTGGGGAATGGAAAATGTAATGGAAGTGAATGCTTGTCTGTCTGTCTGTACTGTAGCACAGAGATCATTGAGTTAAGGGGAACTAGTCTTAACTTCCTGCTATGACAAGGAGGCAGAAGAGATCCTATTACAACAAGAGGGACTCAAATGGAATCCAGAAGACCACAAAATTGCTAAACGTTTTGCACATCATTTTCTGTGCTTGTCGATCAGACTGAGGGAACAGTCTGTCCTTGCAAATACAACTTCTACAGTCGTTAGGGTAGTTTGGGTTGTCTAAACTCAGTAATTACGGGCTGTGAACACAGTACACATGATTCATTGGTCTTGACCCCAGAGACAAAGTGCTATTTGTTATACAGAAAATCCAACATGTTCCCAATCTGATCTGACATCCCAGTCACAGCAATTATGATGAGAGAGGATTGTATCATGACTGTAATTGTAAATGTAAATTCCAGCCAAGTCATTGCCTGCAAAACCATCAGTCCCCATCAGCATTTACACTGCACTACATATCAGACTGCTACTGCGTTACTTGGACAAACAATAACTACTGACAAATGAATAACATATAAGGAGATGATTAACTGAAGAAAAGCAATCTGGGCTGATAATTTACATCAGCCGCATGCTGCTTCTCGATCCGGCTCCTGGGTGTGTGTGTGTTTTTCTGTGTGTGTGTGAGAGAAAGTGTGTGTGTGTGTTTTTCTATGTGTGTGTGTGAGAGAAAGTGTGTGTGTGTGTTTAAGTGTGTGTGTGTGTGTGTGAGAGAGCGAGAGATTGTGTGAGTGTGTGCTAAAGTGTTTGTGTGTGTGTTCAGGGGAGAGAAGGAACTAGAGACGGAACTAGAGACGGTGACTTATTCACATTTTCATTACAGTCTGTGTGCTACATGCACCAGTCTTAGTCATTACAACCCAGTTTATCACAGTCTCTTTTCCTGAAAATAGCAAGGTGTTTATCAACTTTCCACCATGAAGAAACCCAGTCAACGCCCCCCCCCCCCCGTAACATCAGCAAAAAACAGTGTCATGCATCTAAAGATCTGAAGATAAAGCATCACACACACGATCAAAGAAACAACGCCACTTCACTCGTTAGGTAAACTGCTGCACTATGATCATTAGAAAAGCCAGATCATTAGTCTATAATAAGCAATGACTGACTCGAGTAGATGACACACAATGGAACACAGCCCATTTCTTCTCTCCCTCTCTCTCTCTCTCTCTCTCTCTCTCTCTCTCTCTCTCTCTCTCTCTCTCTCTCTCTCTCTCTCTCTCTCTCTCTCTCTCTCTCTCTGTGTGTGTAGATGTGCGTTGGTGTATGTATGTATGTGTATAGGGACTCGTAAGGCATTCATCGTAAGGATACAGTCACCCGCTACAACAACTGTAATTAGTAAACACAAATAACGGCATCACTTGGCTCATTTTTTATCAGCCAGAGAGGTAATAGACCTAATGAAGTCGACTCAAATGATCCTAATTAAGGCGGCTAATTGATCCTTAACTGTGTAGCCGCCCCTCTGCAGTGATTCACACGGCACTCCGTAAGTATCTACCTACACCTCAACTGTTACCCCTTTCCGACTTCGTGGTTGGAGTTTTACAAAGTCAGTTGTAGGAAGGCGATGGAATATTGATGACCATGATAATGAGCTTATTCATGACGTAAACAACATGTTTTTGTTCCAATAGTGGATCTATTCTCTGATAATTCAACAGGTAGCTATTCAGACAGGCACACATAAATATGGAAAGTCATTGTGGAAATAATAGTGTTATATATGCATGAACACACACACACACACACACACACACACACACACACACACACACACACACACACACACACACACACACACACACACACACACACACACACACACACACACACACACACACACACACACACACACACACACACACACACACACACACACACACACACACACACACATAGATACACAGTATGCACACTCAAACAAGTAATTCACCGTAATTTGATAGAGAGAAAAGAAAAGCTAATTAGAATATGTGGAACAGGGACGTTGTTAGTCTCAATGACATGTTACAAATGAGGTGGACGACACAAAGCCTGCACCGCAAATGTTGTTAAAAAGCAATTTGTTCTTTTAGGGCGAAACTAACAAGGGAGAAGTTAGAAAATAACCACAGAATAATTTGTTTTTAAGCCTTTGCAGAAAAGATTCAGCATAGTTAGTTTTAGCAAATTGTTTTAATGAACTTCAGTGAACTTTAGATAACATGCAAGAGGACGACTTGCATTTTCACATAATTGAATTCTTAATTGCTTTCTTGACATCACTTACAAAAGTGTAGGTGCAGAGGTCCTCAGGTGCAGAGGTCCTCAGGTGCTCCTGTGGTGTCTTTCCTTCAGAATTATTTTACGGCGAATTTAGCAAAGAGGAATTGATGAAGAAGAACTGAAAAACCAATCCCTTGGTATTGTCAGGTAAGGGTTAACACCAAGCCACTATTCTACTCTCTCTCTGGCTCTCTGTCTCTGTCTTTTTCTCTCTCTCTCTGTCTCTGTCTCTTTCTCTCTGGCTCCGTCTCTCTGTCTCTCTCTCTCTGGCTCCGTCTCTCTGTCTCTCTCTCTCTGTCTCTCTGTCTTTCTCTCTCTGGCACTCTGTCTCTGTCTCTCTCTCTCCGTCTCTCTGTCTCCGTCTCTCTCTCTCTCTCTCTGGCTCCCTGTCTCCTTCTCTCTCTTTCTCTGTCTCTCTTTCTCTGTCTCTCTGGCTCCCCGTCTCTGTCTCTCTCTTTCTCTGTCTCTCTCTCCCTGGCTCTCTGTCTCTCTCTCTCTGTCTCTGTCTCCGTCTCTCTTTCTCTCTCTCTCTCTCTCCCTCTCTCTCTCTCTCTCTCTCTCTCTCTCTCTCTCTCTCTCTCTCTCTCTCTCTCTCTGTCTCTCTCTCTGTCTCTCTCTCTGTCTCTCTCTCTGTCTCTGTCTCTGTCTCTGTCTCCGTCTCTCTTTCTCTCTCTCTCTCTCTCTCTCTCTCTCTCTCTCTCTCTCTCTCTCTCTCTCTCTCTCTCTCTCTCTCTCTCTCTCTCTCTCTCTCTCTCTCTCTCTCTCTCTCAATTCAATTCAATTCAATTCAAGGGCTTTATTGGCATGGGAAACATGTGTTAACATTGCCAAAGCAAGTGAGGTAGACAACATACAAAGTGAATATATAAAGTGAAAAACAACAAAAATTAACAGTAAACATTACACATACAAAAGTTTAAAAACAGTAAAGACATTACAAATGTCATATTATATATATATATATATATATATATACAATGTACAAATAGTTAAAGGACACAAGATAAAATGAATAAGTATAATTATGGGTTGTATTTACAATGGTGTTTGTTCTTCACTGGTTGCCCTTTTCTCGTGGCAACAGGTCACAAATCTTGCTGCTGTGATGGCACACTGTGGAATTTCACCCAAAAGATATGGGAGTTTTTCAAAATTGGATTTGTTTTCGAATTCTTTGTGGATCTGTGTAATCTGGGGGAAATATGTCTCTCTAATATGGTCATACATTGGGCAGGAGGTTAGGAAGTGCAGCTCAGTTTCCACCTCATTTTGTGGGCAGTGAGCACATAGCCTGTCTTCTCTTGAGAGCCATGTCTGCCTACGGCGGCCTTTCTCAATAGCAAGGCTATGCTCACTGAGTCTGTACATAGTCAAAGCTTTCCTTAATTTTGGGTCAGTCACAGTGGTCAGGTATTCTGCCGCTGTGTACTCTCTGTGTAGGGCCAAATAGCATTCTAGTTTGCTCTGTTTTTTTGTTAATTCTTTCCAATGTGTTAAGTAATTATCTTTTTGTTTTCTCATGATTTGGTTGGGTCTAATTGTGCTGTTGTCCTGGGGCTCTGTAGGGTGTGTTTGTGTTTGTGAACAGAGCCCCAGGACCAGCTTGCTTAGGGGACTCTTCTCCAGGTTCATCTCTCTGTAGGTGATGGCTTTGTTATGGTGAATTGTTAGTTATAGTTATTGTGAATCGCTTCCTTTTAGGTGGTTGTAGAATTTAACGGCTCTTTTCTGGATTTTGATAATTAGTGGGTATCGGCCTAATTCTGCTCTGCATGCATTATTTGGTGTTTTACGTTGTACACGGAGGATATTTTTGCAGAATTCTGCGTGCAGAGTCTCAATTTGGTGTTTGTCCCATTTTGTGAAGTCTTGGTTGGTGAGCGGACCCCAGACCTCACAACTATAAAGGGCAATGGGCTCTATGACTGATTCAAGTATTTTTAGCCAAATCCTAATTGGTATGTTGAAATTTATGTTTCTTTTGATGGCATAGAATGCCCTTCTTGCCTTGTCTCTCAGATCGTTCACAGCTGTGTGGAAGTTACCTGTGGCGCTGATGTTTAGGCCAAGGTATGTATAGTTTTTTGTGTGTTCTAGGGCAACAGTGTCTAGATGGAATTTGTATTTGTGGTCCTGGTCTCTCTCTGGCTCTCCGTCTCTCTCTGGCTCTTCGTCTCTCTCTCTCTGGCTCTCCGTCTCTCTCTGGCTCTCCGTCTCTCTCTCTGCGTCTCTCTCTGGCTCTCCGTCTCTCTCTGGCTCTCCGTCTCTCTCTGGCTCTCCGTCTCTCTCTGGCTCTCCGTCTCTCTCTCTCTCTCTCTCTCTCTCTCTCTCTCTCTGGCTCTCCGTCTCTCTCTCTCTAGCTCTCCGTCTCTCTCTGGCTCTCCGTCTCTCTCTCTCTCTCTCTCTCTCTCTCTCTCTCTCTCTCTCTCTCTCTCTCTCTCTCTCTCTCTCTCTCTCTCTCTCTCTCTTCTCTCTCTCTCTCTGTTTCTCTCTCTCCCAGCACCTCTCCAGAAGAACTGGAGAGGAGGGAGAGAAGACAGCCTGGATCCACCTCCAGAGGAGAGGAGGGAGGGAGGAAAGACAGCCTGGATCCACCTCCAGAAGAGAGGAGGGAGGAAGGGAAGACACAGCCTGGATCCACCTCCAGAGGAGAGGAGGGAGAGAAGACAGCCTGGATTCACCTCCAGGGGAGAGGAGGGAGGGAGGGAAGACAGCCTGGATCCACCTCCAGAGGAGAGGAGGGAGGGAGGGAAGACACAGCCTGGATCCACCTCCAGAGGAGGGAGGGAGGTAAGACAGCCTGGATCCACCTCCAGAGGAGAGGAGGGAGATGAGGAGGAGGAGTAGCTAAGCCCAGGAGGAGCGATAGCGAGCTGCATGGGCTCAGTGGAGTCTGGGGGTGGGTGCTGCCAACAGACAGGAGGGAAGGAGGAAGGGAGGGAAGATAGGTGGGAGGTAAACTGTAGAACAGATGACTCAATAAATATATACAGTATAGCTGTGTGGTACCAAGTTAACTATTTGGGTGATTTTGCATTGCTCCATCTTAATGTTTCACAGTTTATGGGGCCATCAGCAGTTGAAACAATAACAAAGCCATCTCCCGGCCCCTGTTTTGGCAAAAAGCTGAGGGAAGGGGCTGGAGAAGTGTAACCACTCTCAAATTCATAGACAGAGCTATGGATGCAAGGACAGACCATCCATGACTTCACAATTATAGTATACTAAATAATATATCTGTGAAATCTGTTTTGATTTAGAATGGACCATTATCATGCACGTGTATCAAAACAGGGGCAGCAGGAAAAAATACATGTCATCTATGCACTTAAATAACGAATGGAGGACGCTTTTCCCTGTGGTTTATTTCATTCCAGCCAGGTACACTATACTGCTGTTGTAAAGAGAAGCAATGTGCTTAATATTAGGAAAGTTGAGAAATAAATATAGTAGGCCTAGCCTATAGAAAGCTGATGGGATCCTCCTCTTTTTAATAGAGGCCATCACTCTGTTTTCTCACGCAATTACATAGCCTATAGAAATGTTGCGCAACATGAGCTCATGGGCTCTCATGAAGTGTTTGATTCGATTTTTTAATATATTTGCAATGATGTCAGAGTGATTAGATGGACAATAGAGTGTTGAGTACCAAATCAAATCAAATGTATTTATATAGCCCTTCGTACATCAGCTGATATCTAAAAGTGCTGTACAGAAACCCAGCCTAAAACCCCAAACAGCAAGCAATGCAGGTGTAGAAGCACCAGGCAGTTAGCAAGTTTGGTAGGCTACTAATGACCAGCAGCAGCATCAGAACTTGGAGAAGCCTAATTATCGTGACTAAACGGTCACGTGGAATTTGACTGCCGTTATGAGTCGTGACCGCCGGTGTGGCGATAATATGGTCACCGTAACAGCCTTAGGTGCATATCATTCATTTATACATCCTGTAACGATGTACGTTGAGAGTGGGGAAGCAAGTTCAGGGAGTGAATACATTTCATAAATTAACAAAACAAGAAACACAAACAGCCACCGACATGAAACAGAAACAATGACGACTGGGAACGAAACCACTGTTATCAAGGTGATGGAGAACAGGTGAGTGTCATTAAGCGCGTAACGCTGGTGACACCCTGTGCACCCTAATGAGCAGCCTGGTGACCGAGAGGCCGGAGAGGGAGCACACGTGACACATCCAGAAATGGATGTTACAACTGCAGATTGTCATTTTACAATCCCTCTAAGTCTCACACTGTCATTTATGCTCTGCAAAGTAGGCTATTCTGCCAGTGCCCTCCGGCGTTACACTGTAGCAAGGAAACCACCTGTTAAAATAAGACAAATTGTCTTACACAGCATAATCTGTAGTTATACTGGACCTCGATCCCGGAAAATAGATCTGAAACCTCACAGTGACTCCTGGATGAGGAAGTGATGGTGTTCGAACTGCAATATGCTCCATTCAGTCTCACATAGTTAATATGACCCTCAAGTCATCTGTAATTAAAACATAAACCACCTTTTACACACAGTATTTCCTTTAGTCTGATTAGACCACAGAAACACACCAACGACTCTCTGCCTCCACCACTTATCCAAATGTTTACACGTCCCCTCAATTAGGTTTCATTCATGTGGATTTTCTTCCCGATCAACAATCAGCGTGTTTGTTTTCCGTGCTTAATCTCTCGCCCATCACTCAACAGGCCGCGTTCAGTCTGTGCGTAGGGGAAGAAAATTGAGAAATAACACAATTAGCGCCCACTGGGGTACAAGCGTTCAGTCTGTTAATGACATGTTCCCTGGCGACTGCCTCCACTGCCTGTTAGAGTCTGCAAAGAGCACAGCCTTATTCGGGTGGTTGACCTTATATTCTGCCCCAACAACGTTTGTCTTCGGGTGCTTGACCAGTGTTGAGCATTCATTATGGAAGGCTTAGCCCACGGGCGGAGTTTAACGCGCGGGGAAGAAGATTAACAGCCAGTTTCAATCAAAGCAATCTTACAGTACAGTGAATCAAAATCAGTGGTAGGGGATATAGGAAGGACAGTGGGCTAGTTACTATAGCACCAGGAGGGATGGCGACTAGAGGGACTAGACTATTGGTGTACGTTCCAAATCTCCATTTTTAAGTCGCAGAAAATTGCTCCTTTTGATTCCAGAAGAGTGTGAAAGCACAGAACACGGAGACAGTACTTTTGTCTTAAAGTTCACGTCGTCGGAAGCTGACAACAACAGAAGGTCGACGTTTTGTTCTCTGAAAAAGAACAAGGCTTATAATGTCTGCGGCCATGGGGTGCCAAACAACGAAACAAATGACAAAAGAATACATGTTGTTGGGCAGCCCAGGCATCCTTGGTATTACAAAGCATCATTAAATGAGACCTTGTTCAATTTCGCTGAAGCACTTTCATCAGACCAGTCCTGCTGAAGCGAAACAGCTATACAACTGTCACAGTAGCCGTGTTGATTCTGCATAATGTCCAGAACAATGACCTGCATTTCTGCCCCATAGCAGAACGCCAAGGGAGATACCGATTTCATGAAGTAGAATCGCCATCCAAACCCAAGCAGTTGAAATAAATGTTGACGTTAAATGATAAGCCTGATCCATTCATCAGTCAGTCATAAATTCAATCAATCAATCAACTCGTGACACATTGTTAATGATCGGCGATTCAGATCGAGTGATTTTACTTAACAAAAATGGGACTGAAAAGTCACTTATTGTGCTGTGTGACAGTGCACATTAGAATTCCTTTTAATCCATGAAACAATGCAAACTGTACAAAACATAACGGTATGTAAATCCGTGAGCTCTCTTGCAGTGTCACAATGATCTTTGTGGAGACCTTATTGCAGCTTACAGTTGGACCCCTGCTATGTGAGAGAAGGGCTTTCACAACAAGAGCAGACTAATGATGGCGCTGTCTGGTTTGTTCCAACCTGGCAATCTTCCGTTGCCCTTTTTGTCTGCTTCCAATGGCTAATCAACAGCACTGCAGGCACAGGACTGTTTTATGTCCTACTTCCCAAGCAAACAGTAATGAGCTCAAACCCTGCTGCATTTCTACTAAGAAGGAAAAACGACCAAGTTTGAGAGAAGCTCATGGAAAGACGAGTTAGAAACTAGGTCACTTTGAAGCAGCACATATTTCAGAAATGAACAATCTACTTAGCCTATCCCATCACTCCCTAACACTATTCCTCTCCAAGTGCTGAGGACATTAAATACTTTTTTTTGCTTGAGCTCCCAACCTCCCAAAGTCAAGCAGCGTGTCCATCACATTGCATTTCATCCTCTACCCTGAAGGATCACGACGAGCTAGTCAGGCAGACATGCAGATGGGCTCAGCTAATCCTTCTGTAATTGAGGGGTTCTCTTCATTCTTCAGAGTCCCGTGTTGTTAGTTAACCGCTGAGGCTAATCTCAGAGATCTATGTTTCACAGGGAAAGGAACAGGGTGGCTGAGGTAGCACGCGGTGAATGTAGCCTACAGCTGTAGCGCATCACGATGTGTCGTTACGTTACTGTAACCTGTGAATAGGATCAAAACCAAGAAGCATGAAATGCCCATTCCTCTGGGGGCCGGATTAGAACACAGTGTAAACGCGGTGATAATCAGCTCTTCTGTCCTGAAGGGATTTCAACAACCAATAGAAGAACCCTTCAAATGTAGCCAATGTAGACCTAAGGCTGTGGATGAATCAATAGAGATGCAGAGTTGAAGTTGTCATTCATGCTTTTATTGAATCGCACAGTTGTCGTTTGACATTAATGAATTTGGTGTCACGCCCTAACCTGAGAAAGCCTTTTTATGTCTCTATTTTGGTTTGGTCAGGGTGTGATTTGGGTGGGCATTCTATGTTCTGTTTTCTATGTTTTGTTATTTCTATGTTTTGGCGGGTATGGTTCTCAATCAGGGACAGCTGTCTATCGTTGTCTCTGATTGGGAATCATACTTAGGCAGCCTTTTCCCTGTTGTGATTGTGGGAATTTATCTGTGTTAGGGGCACTATAGCCCTCTTAAGCGTCACAGTCGGCTTGTATTGTTTATTGTTTTTGTTGGCGACATTCTAATAAAAAGGAATATGTACCTTCACCACACTGCACCTTGGTCCACTTCTTACGACGCCCGTGACATTTGGTTGATATCAAGTACGTATGCGGGATTATTTATATGCTAAATGATTATACAATCTTCACACAGATGTATAAAGTTATGAAATAGAAATAAATGCAAGCATATTCATATTATATCTCTCTTTCAAATCATCTGTCTTCTGGGGTTCTTCCGTCATTTCATCAAATTCAGAAACAGAGAAGGTTGCTGTCACATAAAGTTCCATTCTGACCCTGGTCACCAGATCACAGTCAAGGTGGTTGAGTTGAGCTGAGCTCCCCATAATGCACCTCTGCAGGCTCAGATGATCACACTAAAAGGAGGGAGGGGGACCTCTAGGCCACAGGGTTGGTTGACCTGGTTGATAAATAGGACTCTAAATCTGAAGCGATGCGCATTACACACTGTGAAGTGACACGACGAGAGAGTGACAGAAAGAGAGAGCAAGAGAGACAGAAACCACTGTGACTGATAGAAAACTGAGGAAAACACTGACTAGGTACAGACTCAGTGAGCACAGTCTGGCCATAGAGACCGGTCGTCACAGGCAAACCTGGCAGCCCAGAGAGGACAGGCTGTGCTCACTCTGCTCCAGAGGAGAGGTAGAGACAGAGCTGCATTTCCTATTACACTGTGACAAATACTCAGACATAAGTGCATCTTTCTTTCCCAAAATTATCATTCAGTACAAATAATTTGAAACTATAATAGATGAAGAAAACATCTAATATTTATTGGGTAAAAGCCCAAATGTGCAGTTTTGGCAGCCAAATATGTGTCTTCCTTCCACGACCTAGTGGACAGCTAGTGAAAAGTGCAATGTAATGTCAATAATATTTCCCATATTGGTTTTGTTTTCATACCATGTCATGTGTCTTCCCAGTCATGTTGAGACTGGTCTACTACTGTTGTTTTAATGTATTGTTATCCTCATTAATATTGTTGTTGTAGTTAATGCTAATGGTAATCACATTTCCACTACTACTAGTTTTATTGATGCCTTATTGCTGTTGGACCCACCATGTTTAATTATATGTATACTTTGACAATATAAGTCATTCAACTTGCCATGTCACTAAAGTCTACTGAATTGAATTGACATTGACAGAGAGAGCGAGAGAGAGAGAGACAGAGACAGAGAGAGAGCACACATGGGGCATGCCAGCTAATTGTTATCTAATGGTAGCTAGCATGATGTCCTGTCTAGTTATTGATCCCCACGGGTGCAGAGATCCAACAGGGAGAGAAGTGAAAATCACAGCAGACAAGTTGAAACGGATTGCATGTATGACCTAGCCAGACAACCATAATGATGCTGACGACAGAATCAATCACAATCAATATCCATAAATAGCAGCTATAAACTTTTTCTTTTCTTTAACCTATCAACTGGATGACTTAAGTTAGATCTCCCCTCCAATCCTCCTTTGGACGAACACTCAATAAAAGTTTTAATGGAATTTTTCCTCTTTAAGACTGATTGCCATTAAATGACATGAGTGACAGGCCGGGCAACCTTGAATCAATAACCTTGGTCATGTTTTATCTTAGGTCAGTTGGGTCATAATGACGTTTAACAGCCCATTAAGGTGATAAAGCCCTCTGCTGCTGTTGACTTGTGTGTGGCTGTGTGTATGAGTGTGTGTGTTTGTGGGTGTGCCTGTTTGTGTGTGTGCGTGAGTGTGTACGAGTGTGTGTGTGTGTGTCATGCTGTGAACACATAAGCAAGATCAGGAAGTGTCCATCCAATCAGATGACCTCATTACGGAAGACACCAGTGATGTCACTGCTGACTGACCAATGACGTGGACTCTTCAATTACTGTAAATATGTATCTATATGATCTCTGACACAATTATTATTATTATTATTTTTATTTTTACCTTTATTTAACTAGGCAAGTCAGTTAAGAACAAATTCTTATTTTCAATGACGGCCTAGGAAAAGCGGGTTAACTGCCTGTTCAGGGGCAGACCGACAGATACAGTGGGGCATAAAAGTATTTAGTCAGCCACCAATTGTGCAAGTTCTCCCACTTGAAAAGATGAGAGAGGCCTGTAATTTTCATCATAGGTACACATCAACTATGACAGAAGATTTCTGGCTCTCACAGACCTGTAACTTCTTCTTTAAGAGGCTTCTATGTCCTCCACTCGTTACCTGTATTAATGGCACCTGTTTGAACATGTTATCACTATAAAAGACACCTGTCCACAACCTCAAACAGTCATATTCCAAACTCCACTATGGCCAAGACCAAAGAGCTGTCAAAAGACACCAGAAACTAAATTGTAGACCTGCACCAGGCTGGGAAGACTGAATCTGCAATAGGTAAGCAGCTTGGTTTGAAGAAATCAACTGTGGGAGCAATTATTAGGAAATGGAAGACATACAAGGCCACTGATAATCTCCCTCGATCTGGGGCTCCACGCAAGATCTCACCCCGTGGGGCAAAATGATCACAAGAACGGTGAGCAAAAACCCCAGAACCACACGGGGGGGATCTAGTGAATGACCTGCAGAGAGCTGGGACCAAAGTAACAAAGCCTACCATCAGTAACACACTACGCCGCCAGGGACTCAAATCCTGCAGTGCCAGATGTGTCCCCCTGCTTAAGCCAGTACATGTCCAGGCCCGTCTGAAGTTTGCTAGCGAGCATTTGGATCATCCAGAAGAAGATTGGGAGAATGTCATATGGTCAGATGAAACCAAAATATAACTTTTTGGTAAAAACTCAACTCGTCGTGTTTGGAGGACAAAGACTGCTGAGTTGCATCCAAAGAACACCATACCTACTGTGAAGCATGGGGGTGGAAACATCATGCTTTGGGGCTGTTTTTCTGCAAAGGGACCAGGACGACTGATCCGTGTAAAGGAAAGAATGAATGGGGCCATGTATCGTGAGATTTTGAGTGAAAACCTCCTTCCATCAGCAAGGGCATTGAAGATGAAATGTGGCTGGGTCTTTCAGCATGACAATGATCCCAAACACACTGCCCGGGCCACGAAGGAGAAGCATTTCAAGGTCCTGGAGTGGCCTAGCCAGTGTCCAGATCTCCAGATCTCAACCCCATAGAAAATCTTTTGGAGGGAGTTGAAAGTCTGGGTTGCCCAGCAACAGCCCCAAAACATCACTGCTCTAGAGGAGATCTGCATGGAGGAATGGGCCAAAATACCAGCAACAGTGTGTGAAAACCTTGTGAAGACTTACAGAAAACGTTTGACCTCTGTCATTGCCGACAAAGGGTATATAACAAAGTATTTAGATAAACTTTTGTTAATGACCAAATACTTATTTTCCACCATGATTTGCAAATAAATTCATAAAAAATCCTACAATGTGATTTTCTGGATATTTTTTTTTCATAGTTGAAGTGTACCTATGATGAAAATTACAGGCCTCTCTCATCTTTTTAAGTGGGAGAACTTGCACAATTGGTGGCTGACTAAATACTTTTTTACCCCACTGTATGTACCTTGTCAGCTCGGGGGATTTGAACTGGCAACTTTTCGGTTACTAGTCCAACGCTCAACCCCTGCCGCCCCGCAGAAAATAGCTTTGCTCTGTGTGTTTTATTCTATTCAGAAAACAGGTGCTGATGATTCCAGGATGTTTTAATGTCAAAACAAAAGTTCCCGTCCTCATGTGTCTATGACAAGTCGCTCTACTTGTCCTCTATCAGTCAGTCACTGGGGCGAATTTGATTAACATTAGATTATAATGGGACTGGAGATTCACGGACAATCATCAGGTACAATTACCTCCTGCACCCAGACCCAAAATGGAGTCGGTAATTACCCAGAGCCATTCAAAAACAACACAACATCTGAAGCCAGTGGATGGAAGGGAAGGACATTAACTTGTAAGCACATTTGCATGGGTCATTGATTATTACCCCTTGCTGATCAAAAGGGACTAAGTTGTTGCAGATGGTATTCAATGTGTGTGCGTGTGTGTGTATGTGTGTGTGTGTGTGTGTGTGTGCGTATGTGTGTGTGTGTGTGTGTGCGTGCGTGTGTGTGTGTGTGTGTGTGTGTGCGTGTGTGTGTATGTGTGTGTGTGCGTGCGTGTGTATTTTAGGGGACTAAGTAAAAAAGGAACGAGGACTGACAGACGGTGATAATAATTATGCCGGGCCTCCATTTCATGAGAGATGGAACCCAGCTATTACGGAGTAGCTTAGGTCTCGTATGGTCACAGAGCTCTGTAT
>NC_060195.1:67361732-67496732 GCF_021184085.1 Oncorhynchus gorbuscha
ACTTAGTATTAGCTCTTCTACCCAGCTGACATTGTTCAAATCTGCATCAAAGCCAATGAATTCAATAATTATTGAGTCAATTATTGAGTCATTAATTCACATCATCAATTCAAGGTTGCAGTTCTGTTGTGATGCTTGGAAACTGCTCATTTAGTGGGTCCAAACAGAGTCAGCGGGATGCTGGTCGGTCGTTTGAGTGCAGTGAGGGGAGTTTCACAGAAAGCATGCAGCCCAGCCCGTTGCCTGGAACCAAGCACACATCAAAACGGAGGCTAAGTATTCCCCGTGACGCTTCTGTCAATAATTGTTGGTGGAAAAAAAACATTTCTCCCTGCACTGCAGACGGCTGTATGTGTCCACTAACACAGGAAGAGTAAAGGCCCAGTGAACTACTTTTGTGAAAAAAAATTAAAAATGTTTTATTTGGTTTTAACATTCAGATTTTTCAGCACCCCTACTTCCTGCGGCTATGGTTGTGTGTACTTGTGTGTGTTTGTGTTTGTGAGCTTGTGTGTGTGTGTGTTTGTGTGTGTGTGTGTGTGTGCGAGTGTGTGTCTGTGTGTGTGCGTGAGAGTGTGTGTCTGTGTGCGTGCGTGAGAGTGTGTGTCTGTGTGTGTGTGAGAGAGTGTGTGTTTGTGTGTGTGTGTGTGAGTCTATAGCCAGGGGAGCCAGGGACTTTGAATCAACTGTTGTCTCCAGTAATAACTGCCCTGGTGCAAGATGGGAGTATGTCACGGACCACGGTCCCTGGCTCCTGTCCCTCTACACCCCCCCTCTCCCTTCAGGATGAGTCACAGAGTCGTGTCCTCTAAACCGGGCCATTCCCCGCCCTCGAAAACACTGACAACACCAATACAATAGAGTGCAGGCAGGCAGAACCCCACAACACACCTCCTCTCAGGCAAGGGACTACACTGTTCTCTGATGATAGGGTTTCAGATGGTGTTGAAGCTCCATGTTGATCAAATGGATCCGGTACACAAAGCAAGCACTTGGGATTCAATGGACAAATGAAAGACTATTCACTCTCTCTGAATATTAAATAGTCTGTCACCCTTTATGAGGTGTTGAGTGATTTTGGTTTCAATATTTCTCAATCCCTGCAATATGGCTGGATAGTGTAAAATCTAATGGTGTTCTTGGGTATATCAAGGGACTATTCAACTGCGTTTGTAATCTATTCACCGTCCATGTTTCCACAACATAACCATGACATGGTGGGGAGTGATAGTGCAGAGCTGAACACCATAGAGCAAGTTAAAGATTTGGGCCAGTCATGTAACCCTGGCCTGACAGACCATGCTAGCTGGACTGTGACATTTGACTGTGACAGACTGTGTTCTTATGTGTGACTGGTCACTGTTTTCTGTCACAGTATCACCACAAACCCTCCTCTCCTATCCTCATCCTCCTCCTTTCCTCTCTCCTCCCCTCCCAACCCTTCAGCTCTCTGGCCCAGCATCACAGCTCTCTGCTCTGTCCCCCTTCCCTCCCCACCACATATGCACCGTATGGCTTTGGCTCTGAATTCACAGAGCAGTGACCTTTAAACTGCACCCCCCCCCCCCCCCCTGTTTGACCAACATCATGACACAGGACACACCAAGCCAAGGTCAAGCCCTGGGCACCAAAGTTACCTTGGCATCACCAACTGGCAACTTTGCTGAATGAACTCTTCCGAACTCCCAAAATTAAGATGGATGCAGTTCGGGGGGCGAATAACAAGGAAAAGTTTGCTGCGTTTATTTCTCGCCGATGATAGTTTGGATTAGTTTTAGTTATGTAAAGCAGTCAGAAGTGGAGCAGCTTTCAAAGCCAAACGTTAGCGAAGCCTTCCTATGTTCAGGTTCTGAGGCTGTCGTTTCCTTGTCATTCCTTGTCATTTCTCATTTCGGGTTTTCTCTTCTCCTGCGTTGGTCCGGGCTCAGCTTTCATGCCATGTGAAGTTTATTTCAGTACATGGTCCAAACTTCCAATATTTACCTCAAACTACACAACTACAACAATCCAAAAGATGAAAGATACAGAAAAACAAATAAAATGTATGATCTTTTTTTGGAGGTTATTTCAAGTTATACCCACAAGGACCACCCAAAATACCTCTCACTATCTACTACAGCTGAGGTTGAGAGATACCGCTCTGTCATTTAATCTCTTCCTGCTTCTCTGGGAGTTGTGACTCCCAGAGAGACAAGGTGAGTGTTAGACTGGGGTTAAGTAGGGCTAATCCAATCCACAGGGAACTACAGCATAGTACCCGACTGGAACCTCAACACTAAAAGCTGTCTAACACCAGGGACATTACACAGTAAGACTCAGAATGAGTGGTGCTAGCAACGCCAGGATCGTTGGTTCGATTCCCGCTGGGGTCATACTAACAAAATATGCAATCACTACTAGGGTCTACTTAGCTTAGGATAAAAGCATCTGCTGTGCCATACATACTGTATCCCTGGCATCCATGCTGCAGTTCTATAAGTGGACGAGAGCCTCTGGGTGGATGACTAACAGTTGGACTGGGGTAGTGGTAGCAGGACAGGCAGCCAGCCAGCCAGCTACAGTACAAAGCAACGGTGGTGTCTGTACTGTCTGAGTCACCGAAGGCGCTGAGCACGAGCTAATTACAGAGCTTGAGGGTCACAGAGGAGAGCTGAGAGAAACAGAAGAACGTATAGCAGAAAGTGGAAGCTCTGGAAATAATGAGGAAACGACCCTGTGGATGTGATTCATTTAACCATCATTTATAAGCCTAACCATTGTTCATACTAACTGGTGTGGTGTGTACTAACTTGAACAGTTTTAGTTGAGTGAACAGTAATGCAAGACTTATTAAACCAGCTCAACTGGAGGTAATTGTAGGTGGTTGGAATTCCTGGAGTATGAAGCCAGAGAAATTCTAGCTACACCGCCTGATGAAGCCAGAGAAATTCTAGCTACACCACCTGATGAAGCCAGAGAAATTCTAGCTACACCGCCTGATAAAGCCAGAGAAATTCTAGCTACACCGCCTGATAAAGCCAGAGAAATTCTAGCTACACCGCCTGATGAAGCCAGGGAAATTCTAGCTACACCGCCTGATAAAGCCAGAGAAATTCTAGCTACACCGCCTGATGAAGCCAGAGAAATTCTATTAATAAAGTCAGAGAAGTTCTAGCTATACCGCCTGATAAAGTCAGAGAAGTTCTAGCTACACCGCCTGATCAAGTCAGAGAAGTTCTAGCTATACCGCCTGATAAAGTCAGAGAAGTTCTATTAATAAAGTCAGAGAAGTTCTAGCTATACCGCCTGATAAAGTCAGAGAAGTTCTAGCTATACCGCCTGATAAAGTCAGAGAAGTTCGAGCTATACCGCCTGATAAAGTCAGAGAAGTTCTAGCTATACCGCCTGATGAAGTCAGAGAAGTTCTAGCTATACCGCCTGATAAAGTCAGAGAAGTTCTAGCTATACCGCCTGATAAAGTCAGAGAAGTTCTAGCTATACCGCCTGATAAAGTCAGAGAAGTTCGAGCTATACCGCCTGATAAAGTCAGAGAAGTTCTAGCTATACCGCCTGATGAAGTCAGAGAAATTCTAGTTACACCGCCTGATGAAGCCAGATAAATTATATTAATAAAGTCAGAGAAGTTCTAGCTATACCGCCTGATAAAAAGAGAAGTTCTAGCTATACTGCCTGATAAAGTCAGAGAAGTTCTAGATACACCTCCTGATAAGGTCAGAGTAGTTCTAGCTACACCTCCTGATAAAGTCAGAGTAGTTCTAGATAACCCTCCTGGTAAAGTCAGAGTAGTTCTAGATAACCCTCCTGGTAAAGTCAGAGTAGTTCTAGATAACCCTCCTGATAAAGTCAGTGTAGTTCTAGATAACCCTCCTGATAAAGTCAGAGTAGTTCTAGCTACACCTCCTGATAAAGTCAGAGTAGTTCTAGCTACACCTCCTGATAAAGTCAGAGTAGTTCTAGATAACCCTCCTGGTAAGGTCAGAGTAGTTCTAGCTACACCTCCTGATAAAGTAAGAGTAGTTCTAGCTACACCTCCTGATAAAGTCAGAGTAGTTCTAGCTACACCTCCTGATAAAGTCAGAGTAGTTCTAGATAACCCTCCTGATAAAGTCAGAGTAGTTCTAGATAACCCTCCTAATAAAGTCAGAGTAGTTCTAGATAACCCTCCTAATAAAGTCAGAGTAGTTCTAGATAACCTTCCTGATAAAGTCAGAGTAGTTCTAGATAACCCTCCTGGTAAAGTCAGAGTAGTTCTAGATAACCCTCCTGGTAAAGTCAGAGTAGTTCTAGATAACCCTCCTGGTAAAGTCAGAGTAGTTCTAGATAACCCTCCTGATAAAGTCAGAGTAGTTCTAGATAACCCTCCTGATAAAGTCAGAGTAGTTCTAGCTACACCTCCTGATAAAGTCAGAGTAGTTCTAGATACACCTCCTGATAAAGTCAGAGTAGTTCTAGATACACCTCCTAATAAAGTCAGAGTAGTTCTAGATAACCCTCCTGATAAAGTCAGAGTAGTTCTAGATAACCCTCCTGATAAAGTCAGAGTAGTTCTAGATAACCCTCCTGGTAAAGTCAGAGTAGTTCTAGCTACACCTCCTGATAAAGTCAGAGTAGTTCTAGATAACCCTTCTGGTAAAGTCAGAGTAGTTCTAGATACACCTCCTGATAAAGTCAGAGTAGTTCTAGATACACCTCCTGATAAAGTCAGAGTAGTTCTAGATACACCTCCTAATAAAGTCAGAGTAGTTCTAGATAACCCTCCTGATAAAGTCAGAGGAGTTCTAGATAACCCTCCTAATAAAGTCAGAGTAGTTCTAGATACACCTCCTGATAAAGTCAGAGTAGTTCTAGCTACACCCAATGGCAGAACATTCTCAGAACACAAGAAACCATTTTGAACAGGTAAATCACAGTATCACATATATCTTAGACAGTTCTATGATGGGAGTTCAATGCAATTATTCTCATTTAGTCTGCTGGAGATGAGATGGGTTCCAGTATGGCCAGGATCTATCAACCTAATTAAGATCCTTCTGTAAATCCCCAGTAGGAGGTAAAGTTCACCCTCTAATTAGAATACCCCTCCCACTTTTCCCCACTACCCTAAAATGACAGACAGGATTAATGTTGGTAGTCCTGCAGGGCATAATATGAACCATTTGGGACAGTGTTCCTTCTCTTACATCCCACTTTCATCTGTAATAACCCAAGGTATGACACCATCATATTTCACCCCACAGTCTGAATCTTAAATGGTTTCTTTCTCCCCCTCCATCTCCCCTAGCGACTGTGGCTGTTGTTGGATCTCTCTAGAGACGTGTCCGGAATGCAGATGGAATCCACTCAGACATACAATAACTTGAGGGGAATAAATATGTCCTAATTGAGAGAAATGATGTAATATTGATCTGGGAGCTCTGAACTCTTGGCATTGCGTGGAGCTCGGCTGCCACTGTGACATTTAGAAAGAAGGAGAGAGGAAGAAAGAGGGAAAGAGAGAGAGATGAAGAGAGAGGGAGAGGCAGTCAGCTGCAGTGCAGTGCGCTGCCTGGCAGAGATGAGGAAGAGACGGGCATTGGACTGTGAAAATGGCAGAGTTCCTTACCGCCACCTCCACAGTTTCACAGGAGCTTCCCAGCCTCCCTGTCCTTCAGTACTGCTGTTCTAAGACAGGCTTTCATTCAAAGTACTGTCTTCATCACAGTAATAGAACTATCTAGGACTGAGCTAAAGGAGTGGGGATGGGAAGTATTACAAACCCTAGCTGGTGGCATTTATATAGTATGATATGGACAGGGAAGGCTTTTGATAGGTAACTCACTGGAGGCAATGCCTTTGAAAAGGACACTGAACAGTACAGGTGTTAAAAAAGTCGAAAGGACAGTAGAGGGCCTTTTTATTCTCTGAAGTTCACTGGATGTACTCTTGATGGAGTGGTCACATAATGTACTGGTTCTGCTGAAGGTTAGACACAACATGTCGGACAAAGCAACATTAGTTCCATCCTGGGCCTTGCTTACTCTGAATATAGTGTTTCCATGTATGGCATGACATGCCAGAGAAAGAGTGTGGAATAAGACTGAGGCCGGGTGTCAAACCATGATCTCCTATTACTGGAAACAATCTATGATTTTTGTGCGAATCCCGATGGCTTTTTGACCCCATTACATCATGATAATCATGATCCAGAGAAGAGGCGGGATGTGATGGATTCTTGGTATTGGTCATTCCTGTCCTCTAGCCTCTGGTTTTTGCACCATCTTCTCCCTCATCTAAAACTCTGACCTCTGTACACCTTTCCCACATAGCAACCCAGTCATCAATGTCCAATACTCATCCATGTAAATGGTACCTGAGCCATTTCAGAACATTGTCATCGACCTGAAAAAGACTTGGAAAGAAGAGCAAAGGGATACTGGAACAATGTATGTATGGAGAGTGTTGATACAAATATGATCTGTTCTTAAACGAGAAGGGATGATCGTCTTTCCCAACTTTATGATGGTGACCTACTTGTGAGAGAGTCTACTATTCTGTCTCTATTTGAACTGCAGTAGGCTGACTGGTGTGTTTACAGCTCTCAGGTTGAGAATTCACATGGAAACGAGAGATAGAGAAGGGAGGAAAGAGAGAAAGATAGAGAGAGAGAGAGAGAGAGAGAGAGAGAGAGAGAGAGAGGGAGAGATAAAGAAAGACAGAGAGAGTGCCAGAGCTAAAGGAGGTTGCTACTCAGTGAGTGACTCACACCCCGACCGGCCCATCGGCATGTACCCTCTCGTTAGCTACGAACGACGATGTCAGAGGGGAATCACTTATCAATTATGGCCGTTATTTTGCTCAAAAATAGCAATCCATTTTGGTCCAAATTTAGTGGAAGATCAGCCTGACCGATAGCTTGCTGTACTCATTGAAAACATGAGATCCACGAAAATAATCATATATTGCATAGCCTATATTGAGTAAATGATGGTGGCTTTATGGAAATATACACAATAAAGTATTTATAAAATGCTTTTAGTTTTTTAAAAGTTCTGCTATGACGAGCGTAAAAGAGATCATTTGAAACATGTCCTAGAGGCTAAATGAGTTATTTGGCAATTTTAGTTGTGATTGATACAAACCTTCTGTCTAAGAAATCAAAACTGCGTGAGGCGACTGACTATAGGTTATTGATGATTTGAGAAAGTCGCAAAAAAAGCTTTCGCTCTGTTCCTTGACTCGGCTGCACACGCTGTTCTCTCATCAAGTGATCAAATTTTCACACATCAGACTATTCTGACTTGAATCTTGTCTTTACTAATATGTCAAATTTGTTTTGATTTAGAATGGCCCGAGGAACAGGAGCAGGGGAAAATGACATGTCCTCCATATGCACTTCAATAGCGAATGCCAGATAGGCTGCTCAGGTTATTTCACCCCACACATCAACCACTGTTTGAGGAGAACGCAGCCTCTTTCTGCGCGAGAGGTGATATTCCGCCCAAACTCTCCGTCCAGGCTCTCCAACCCTGTTCCTACTGCTACACAGTGCTTAATTTGGGAAACCTAGTGAAATCTGTTCGGGAACATCGATAGTAACATGTTTTCACAACAAAACATATTTCATTAAACTGTTGACAGCCCCTCTCTCTCAAGAAAGGAAAGAAGGAGAGAAGATGGAAAAGCATGGTGGTGAGATATCCTGTAGCTAAAGGTAATGTGTCTGCCTATTCATTAGGAAAATATAACAAAAAATCCCTATTACTAGGCTATTCAAAATCAAATACAAATTCACTATAATTGTAGGTTAACTGTAAGCCGCCCTGCACAATCAATTAACCAATAGCATTTCCTTGGCCTGTATATTCTCTCCCAGACTCATGGATAGAACGTTTAGAGTGTAGCATAATGTAACCAGTCCATCCAGTATGCATAATAATATAGTCCACACTCAAAGCACTGTCCATTTCGTTGTTAGGCTTTGAAACAACATCCACAACAACCATGTTTCCACTCAGTTTCAACCTGTTGGTGAACTTCTTTCTTCAAATTGATCAATCACAGTGAGGTGAGTTGTGAAAGCAGAATACTGTTTTGGTGACAAGTGTTGGATGTGGTTTTTGATGGCATTTCGCAATGGAAAACCACACGATGACTGCCGGTGTGGAGGTAATAAGATCACAGCAACAGCCCTTACTGCACTGTTTGTATTATCTTGTCAATCTGTACAATCAGCCTCCCAAATTTAGTTGAAACCTTCACCCTCCTCTCTGCCCCTCCCGCTTGTGCTTCTCCCTGGCTCTCTTGTGTGTGTGTGTGTGTGTGTGTGTGTGTGTGTGTGTGTGTGTGTGTGTGTGTGTGTGTGTGTGTGTGTGTGTGTGTGTGTGTGTGTGTGTGTGTGTGTGTGTGTGTGTGTGTGTGTGTGTGTGTGTGTGTGTGTGTGTGTGTGTGTGGCAAATGCAGTTCAAAGATGAGGGAGTTGTGCATTCTCCTTAACAAACTTCACTTAATTGATGAGTGACAACTGCAATAGTTAGCTAATGATATTATTGTCAAGGCAGTGGTATAACTGGTAGCCTTTTCCTGCAGTCAAATGACCTCATGACTAATGATATTATTGTCAAGGCAGTGGTATAACTGGTAGCCTTTTCCTGCAGTCAAATGACCTCATGACTAATGATATTATTGTCAAGGCAGTGGTATAACTGGTAGCCTTTTCCTGCAGTCAAATGACCTCATGACTAATGATATTATTGTCAAGGCAGTGGTATAACTGGTAGCCTTTTCCTGCAGTCAAATGACCTCATGACTAATGATATTATTGTCAAGGCAGTGGTATAACTGGTAGCCTTTTCCTGCAGTCAAATGACCTCATGACTAATGATATTATTGTCAAGGCAGTGGTATAACTGGTAGCCTTTTCCTGCAGTCAAATGACCTCATGACTAATGATATTATTGTCAAGGCAGTGGTATAACTGAGCCTTTTCCTGCAGTCAAATGACCTCATGACTAATGATATTATTGTCAAGGCAGTGGTATAACTGAGCCTTTTCCTGCAGTCAAATGACCTCATGACTGGAATGTTATTCATATTTTTAATAATTTCATAACTAATTTCAAAACCCGCCGAAAATCAGGTGTTTCTATGTCAAACAGTTTTGTTATATTTCAGGCTTCTGTGATGTATATAAAGTGTAATATTGGGATGCAAACTCAAGATGTAATACATTTCATCTCTATATCTGACATGGTACAGGTGTCTTCTTTTTACGCCCATAACCATGTTGTAACAGTTGGGTTTTTGCATAGTTGTTGAAACATAAAATGAAACATTTGAAGGGTTTTCATTCCAAAGCGCTATACATCCCCTAGGGGTATATCGTTCCCTTTCAGCACAATCTGATACGTATCTAGATACATGGGTTACGATACGATACCAGAACCAAACATGTTCATAAGGAGGAAAAACTCTTCCATTCGGTTATATATCACTGACAAGCTCTTAGCTTTGCCATTATACTTGTTTGATTATGGGGGGGACTAAGCTTTTAATTGGCTTTTATAAACACCCTTAGACTGTGCTGGAGAGAATCTGTCAGGCTCTGAGAGGTTTGTATCTCCATCCATCTGTTTGTATGTCAAATTGATATAATGCAGACGATGGTAATTATTTAATGCAGTAGAGTACATTCTGATTAAGGGCCTGTTTATGTCTGTTTTAACTTCAACTGGCTACCTCGAACATGTATGTTACTATGTGCATCACTCACTGTCAATACACTGTGTTGTTACCAGAGGGAATAGACCGCGTCACTCACTGTCAATACACTGTGTTGTTACCGGAGGGAATAGACCGCGTCACTCACTGTCAATACACTGTGTTGTTACCAGAGGGAATAGACTGCGTCACTCACTGTCAATACACTGTGTTGTTACCAGAGGGAATAGACCGCGTCACTCACTGTCAATACACTGTGTTGTTACCAGAGGGAATAGACCGCGTCACTCACTGTCAATACACTGTGTTGTTACCAGAGGGAATAGACCGCGTCACTCACTGTCAATACACTGTGTTGTTACCAGAGGGAATAGACTGCGTCACTCACTGTCAATACACTGTGTTGTTACCAGAGGGAATAGACCGCGTCACTCACTGTCAATACACTGTGTTGTTACCAGAGGGAATAGACCGCGTCACTCACTGTCAATACACTGTGTTGTTACCAGAGGGAATAGACCGCGTCACTCACTGTCAATACACTGTGTTGTTACCAGAGGGAATAGACCGCGTCACTCACTGTCAATACACTGTGTTGTTACCAGAGGGAATAGACCGCGTCACTCGCTGTCAATACACTGTGTTGTTACCAGAGGGAATAGACCGCGTCACTCACTGTCAATACACTGTGTTGTTACCAGAGGGAATAGACTTTTGTGGCCCATGCACTGAGGAAGGCCTGTGTTCAGGGTCACAGTGGTTAGCAAGCCAGTATTCAACACAGTGTTCCTCCTGCACTTTTCCATTCATCAGGAGAGTTACAAAATAATGGGCCTCGTTCTGTAGGGTTAGTGTTTGAGGGCCCCCTCGCTTCTCCTCCTGCACGCCCTCAGACATGGTGTGGCAGAGGGTGTGTTCACCTCCTGCACGCGCTCAGACATGGTGTGGCAGAGGGTGTGTTCTCCTCCTGCACGCGCTCAGACAGGGTGTGGCAGAGGGTGTGTTCTCCTCCTGCACGCCCTTAGATATGGTGTGGCAGAGGGTGTGTTCTCCTCCTGCACGCCCTCAGACATGGTATGGCAGAGGGTGTGTTCTCCTCCTGCACGCCCTCAGACAGGGTGTGGCAGAGGGTGTGTTCTCCTCCTGCACGCCCTCAGACATGGTGTGGCAGAGGGTGTGTTCTCCTCCTGCACGCGCTCAGACATGGTGTGGCAGAGGGTGTGTTCTCCTCCTGCACGCGCTCAGACAGGGTGTGGCAGAGGGTGTGTTCTCCTCCTGCACGCCCTTAGATAAGGTGTGGCAGAGGGTGTGTTCCCCTCCTGCACGCCCTTAGACATGGTGCGACAGAGGGTGTGTTCTCCTCCTGCACGCCCTCAGACATGGTGTGGCAGAGGGTGTGTTCTCTTCCTGCACGCGCTCAGACATGGTGTGGCAGAGTGAGGATTATTCTGGGCTACCTGGCTCAGGACAGGGAGAGACCACTACTTATACAGGTGAGGATTATTCTGGGCTACCTGGCTCCAGACAGGGAGAGACCACTACTTATACAGGTGAGGATTATTCTGGGCTACCTGGCTCCAGACAGGGAGAGACCACTACTTATACAGGTGAGGATTATTCTGGGCTACCTGGCTCTAGACAGGGAGAGACCACTATTTATACAGGTGAGGATTATTCTGGGCTACCTGGCTCTAGACAGGGAGAGACCACTACTTATACAGGTGAGGATTATTCTGGGCTACCTGGCTCCAGACAGGGAGAGACCACTACTTATACAGGTGAGGATTATTCTGGGCTACCTGGCTCCAGACAGGGAGAGACCACTACTTATACAGGTGAGGATTATTCTGGGCTACCTGGCTCCAGACAGGGAGAGACCACTACTTATACAGGTGAGGATTATTCTGGGCTACCTGGCTCTAGACAGGGAGAGACCACTACTTATACAGGTGAGGATTATTCTGGGCTACCTGGGCTACCTGACCACTACTTATACAGCTCAGGTAACACCCCCAATACTACGGAACAGTATCACGTCACACCATCACAGCTGTTCACACTACTTTCTGACCTCTCAGCCTCTGGGTTGTGTTCATTTGAGAAATGGAAAACATTTTTCTACCGAAAACGACAATGGGCGTTTTGTACCCAAGGACGTCAGAGGGCAACAATCGGTTAACCACCTAACTGAGGAACTAAATTTAACCTTGCCTAATACCCTAGGTGCAGTCACACCCCTAAAAAAATAGTCTTAAGAAACTATCTCCCTGGTATACAGAAAATACACGAGCCCTGAAGCAAGCTTCCAGAAAATTGGAACGGCAGTACCGTGAGGAGCCCTCACTGCTGATCGATCATCCTATTTACCAACTTAATTGAGGAGAATAAGAACAATCCAAAATGTATTTTTGATCCTATCAGAAAGCTCACTAAAAAGCAGCATTCACCAAGAGAGGATGGCTTTCATTTCAGCAGTGAAAAATTTATGAACTTCTTTGACGGAAAGATCATGATCATTAGAAAGCAAATTACGGACAAATTACGGGCTCCTCTTTAAATCTGCGTATTTCTCCAAACCAGACATTCAAGTTGTTTAATACTATATCTCTTGACACATTGATGAAAATAGTAATGGCCTCTAAACCTTCAAACTGCATACTGGACCCTATTCTAACTAAACTACTGAAAGAGCTGCTTCCTGTGCTTGGCCCTCCTATGTTGAACATGATAAACAGCTCCCTATCCACTGGATGTCTACCAAACTCACTAAAAGTGTCAGTAATAAAGCCTCTCTTGAAAAAGCCAAACGACACAGAAAATATTAAAAACTATCGGCCTATATCAAATCTCCCATTCCCCTCAAAAATGTTAGAAAAAGCTGTTGCGCAATTTAATTGAAGTCTTTCTCCTTCTCTTCTCCCGGAGGACCTGAGCCATGGGACCATGCCTCAGGACTACCTGGCCTGATGACTCCTTGCTGTCCCCAGTCCACCTGGTCATGCTGCTGCTCCAGTTTAAACTGTTCTGCCTGCGGCTATGGAACACTGACCTGTTCACCGACGTGCTACTTTGTCCCGGACCTGCTGTTTTAGACTCTCTCTCTCTACCGCACCTGCTGTCTCTAACTCTGAATGATCGGTTATGAAAAGCCAACTGACATTTACTCCTGAGGTGCTGACCTCTTGAACCCTCTACAACCACTGTGATTATTATTATTTGACCCTGCTGGTCATCTATGTACGTTTGAACATCTTGGCCATGTTCTGTTATAATCTCCACCCGGCATAGCCAGAAGAGGACTGGCCACCCCTCAGAGCCTGGTTCCTCTCTAGGTTTCTTCCTAGGTTCCTGCCTTTCTAGAGAGTTTTTCATTGCCACAGTGCTTCTACATCTGCATTGTTTGCTGTTTGGGGTTTTAGGCTGGGTTTCTGTACAGCACTTTGTGATATCGGCTGATGTAAAAATGGTTTTATAAATACATTTGGTTGATGTGTAGTCCCGCCATTTTCTTCTGTTTGTTGCCTAATGATCACGACCCTCATGTCCTTCCCCCTGTCAGAGCTGCTGTAATGCATGCTGGGAGGGATGCTGGTCCACCTCGACAGCAGCGTAGCGTGTGTGAGGCTCAAAAATATAAATGAATAAATAACAGAAAGCCACGCCCCCGAATGACCCCATCCCTTTACATTGCTTATGCCTGATTTGCGTTGAGACGCCCATCATGGCATCATGGCAGATCTGAACGTAATGCGAGCACAATGTGACTTTCCTGCATCAAAACCTAATGCCAAGTGATAATAAATGTACATACCATGCACACTTTTGACATAGTGGAAGATACATACTGAATGTATACTGTTTTTCATACTAACATGGACCAAGATATGTGTTGCTTTTGCATATATTTGTTCATTTGTTTTGCAAGATCCGGTTGATTGGTCGGTTGATTGGGTTAATTGGTTTTGCAGGATGTTGATGCCATTGATTTAAAGAGTAAGAATAGGATGCAATGTCCAACCCAAAATATAAGACTGTTTACTCCATTGTTTGTACACAATATAATTGTAAAAAAAATAAATCAGTGAAGTTCCATCCAAACCTAAATGACATGAAAAATATGTATTTTCAACTTTCACAACTGAACGTAGACTGTCGGGCATAGCCGTCTTTTCAATTACATTTTGCTAGGCCAAATGACACCCCATCTCCTCCCCTTCCTCTCCTCCCTTTTCTACTTTTTGATGGAATTGAGGCCTGTGTCAGTCAGACCAGAACAAACAGCGACCACTCAACCAGGCCAGCTGTGTTGCCTGTGTGTTGGTCTCCCAAATGACACCCTAGTCCTTCTACAGTGGACTCCTTTTGACCAGTGCTTAGAGAGAGTGGAGTGGCTCTGGTCTAAAGTAGTGCACTGCAATGGGAATAGGGTGCCATTTGGGAGACCAACACACAGGCAACACAGCTGGCCTGGTTGAGTGGTCGGTGTTTGTTCTGGTCTGACTGACACAGGCCTCAATTCCATTAGACTCAGATGAAATGTCAACCTGGTAGAGGACAATGAGGCCAGAGGATGTCACCCACCCAGTCAGCTCCACAAAGGACCAACATCATTTAGAAATGACCAGCTGTGTGTGTGTGTGTTTGAGGCAAGCTAACTTCTCTCTCTGTCACTGACCCAGCAGAGGATGCATTGTTAGCTATGAGGAGACCTATCCTATCTTACACTGAGGGAGCAGAGAGAAGGGGGGAGGAGATGAGGGTGATGGGGAAGGAGGAGAGAAGGGGGGAGATGGGGGGATGGTGGGAAAGGAGGAGAGGATAGGGGAAAGATGGGGGATGGTGGGAAAGGAAGAGAAGAGGGGGAGATGGGGGCAATGTGGAGGAGGAGAGAAGGGGGAGGAGATGAGGTGATGGTGGTGAAGGAGGAGAGAGTGTGGGAAGGAGATGGGGGATAAGGTGATGAAGAAGGAGAGGAGGGGGAGGACATGGGGGGATGGAGATTAAGGAGGAGATGGGGGGGGAGGAGATGGGGTATGGAGAAAAATGAGGAGAGGAGGAGGAGGAGATGGGGTATGGAGAAAAATGAGGAGGAGGAGGAGATGGGGGATGGAGAAAAAGGAGTAGAGGAGGAGGAGATGGGGGATGGAGATTAAGGAGGAGAGGAGGGGGAGGACATGGGGCGATGGAGATTAAGGAGGAGAGGAGGGGGAGGAGATGGGGGATGGAGAAAAATGAGGAGAGGATGAGGAGGAGATGGGGGATGGAGAAAAAGGAGTAGAGGAGGAGGAGATGGGGATGGAGATTAAGGAGGAGAGGAGGGGGAGGACATGGGGGATGGAGATTAAGGAGGAGAGGAGGGGGAGGAGATGGGGTATGGAGAAAAATGAGGAGAGGAGGAGTAGGAGATGGGGTATGGAGAAAAAGGAGTAGAGGAGGAGGAGATGGGGGATGGAGATTAAGGAGGAGAGGAGGGGGAGGACATGGGCGATGGAGATTAAGGAGGAGAGGAGGGGAGGAGATGGGGTATGGAGAAAAATGAGGAGAGGATGAGGAGGAGATGGGGGATGGAGAAAAAGGAGTAGAGGAGGAGGAGATGGGGGATGGAGATTAAGGAGGAGAGGAAGGGGAGGACATGGGGGATGGAGATTAAGGAGGAGAGGAGGGGGAGTAGATGGGGTATGGAGAAAAAGGAGGAGAGGAGGAGGAGGAGATGGGGGATGGAGAAAAAGGAGTAGAGGAGGAGGAGATGGGGGATGGAGAAAAAGGAGTAGAGGAGGAGGAGATGGGGGATGGAGATTAAGGAGGAGAGGAGGGGGAGGACATGGGGGATGGAGATTAAGGAGGAGAGGAGGGGGAGAATATGGGGTATGGAAAAAAGGAGGAGAGGAGGAGGAGGAGATGGGGGATGGAGAAAAAGGAGGAGAGGAGGAGGAGGAGATGGGGGATGGTGGTAAAGGAGGAGAGGAGGGGGAGGACATGGGGGGATGGAGATTAAGGAGGAGAGGAAGGGGAGGAGATGGAGTATGGAGAAAAGGGAGGAGAGGAGGAGGAGATGGGGGATGGAGATTAAGGAGGAGAGGAGGGGGAGGACATGGGGGATGGAGATTAAGGAGGAGAGGAAGGGGAGGAGATGGAGTATGGAGAAAAGGGAGGAGAGGAGGAGGAGATGGGGGATGGAGATTAAGGAGGAGAGGAGGGGGAGGACATGGGGGGATGGAGATTAAGGAGGAGAGGAAGGGGGGAGATGGGTGATGGAGAAAAAGGAGGAGAGGTGGAGGAGGAGATGGGGGATGGTGGTAAAGGAGGAGAGGAGGGGGAGGACATGGGGGATGGAGATTAAGGAGGAGAGGAGGAGGAGATGGGGGATGGAGATTAAGGAGGAGAGGAGGAGGAGATGGGGGATGGAGATTAAGGAGGAGAGGAGGGGGAGGACATGGGGGATGGAGATTAAGGAGGAGAGGAAGGGGAGGAGATGGGGCATGGAGAAAAGGGAGGAGAGGAGGAGGAGATGGGGGATGGAGATTAAGGAGGAGAGGAGGGGAGGACATGGGGGGATGGAGATTAACATTTACATTACATTTAAGTCATTTAGCAGACGCTCTTATCCAGAGCGACTTACAGGAAGGGGAGGAGATGGGGTATGGAGAAAAGGGAGGAGTGGAGGAGGAGGAGATGGGGGATGGTGGTAAAGGAGGAGAGGAGGGGGGAGTCGGGGGATGTTGGTGAAAGAGGAGGGGGAGGAGATGGGGGATGGAGGTGAAGGAGGAGAGGAGGAGGGGGGGTGGAGGTGAAGGAGGAGAGAAGGAGGGAAGAGATGAGGGGATGGTTGTAAAAAAGGAGAGGAGGGGGAGAAGATGGGGGATGGAGGTGAAGGATGAGATCCTTATTGCCCTTGTGTGCTGATGGGCGCCAGTCCAGCCACCGTAATAATGCAAGACTAATTATTTTCCACAAGAGTGATCACATCTGCTGGGTTTGGAGGACAGTAAACCGGCAATCGTTTACCATTACATTCAATGAGGCATTGTGCAAATTTTAGCAGAGGGAATAACTGTTTCCCTCTTTAAGAAGGGGTGGGGGAGTGGGAGGGTGCTCCTCTTTATGAAGGGTTGGGGGAAGGGTGCTCCTCTTTATGAAGGGGTGGGGGAGTGGGCGGGTGCTCCTCTTTATGAAGGGTTGAGGGTGGGGGAGTGGGAGGGTGCTCCTCTTTATGAAGGGGTGGGGGAGTGGAAGGGTGCTCCTCTTTATGAAGGGTTGGGGGTGGGGGAGTGGGAGGGTGCTCCTCTTTATGAAGGGGTGGGGGAGTGGGAGGGTGCTCCTCTTTATGAAGGGTTGGGGGTGGGGGAGTGGGAGGGTGCTCCTCTTTATGAAGGGGTGGGGGAGTGGAAGGTGCTCCTCTTTATGAAGGGGTGGGGGAGGGTGCTGCTCTTTATGAAGGGGTGGGGGAGGGGGAGTGGGAGGGTGCTCCTCTTTATGAAGGGGTGGGGGAGTGGGAGGGTGCTCCTCTTTATGAAGGGTTGGGGGTGGGGGAGTGGGAGGGTGCTCCTCTTTATGAAGGGGTGGGGGAGTGGAAGGTGCTCCTCTTTATGAAGGGGTGGGGAGGGTGCTGCTCTTTATGAAGGGGTGGGGAGGGGAGTGGGAGGGTGCTCCTCTTTATGAAGGGGTGGGGGATTGGGAGGGTGCTCCTCTTTATGAAGGGGTGGGGGAGGGTGCTGCTCTTTATGAAGGGGTGAGGGAGGGTTATTCTCTTTATGAAGGGGTGAGGGAGGGTGCTGCTCTTTATGAAGGGGTGGGGGAGGGGAGTGGGAGGGTGCTCCTCTTTATGAAGGGGTGGGGGTGGGGGTGGGGGAGTGGGCGGGTGCTGCTCTTTATGAAGGGGTGGGGGGAGGGGGAGTGGGAGGGTGCTCCTCTTTATGAAGGGATGGGGGTGCTGCTCTTTATGAGGGGGTGGGGGTGGGGGAGGGAGGGTGGGTGCTGCTCTTTATGAAGGGGTGGGGATGGGGGAGTGCTCCTAAATGGGGAGTCACCACTATTCTCTTTGGATAGAAGGTACTGTACAGTGTTGTATTCACTATTATTACTGACTACATTAAGAGCATTATGATAAAAGCATTATGAAACATCCATCCTTGGGAAAATACAGACACCAGATCAGGACCAAGGTGAAACACATGACTTTTTGTTTGGTCTACTTTTAGACAGAGTGGGATGTTATTTACATTAGCAGGCAAACATGTCATCACTTCTTTAGGCTGCCAAAGGTCAATACAGGTTCACCATTTCCTCTGCTGACCAATCTCTCATGAAAACACACCTAGAGTGCATTAGCAAGGAGGATATAGCCCCACAATGCAACACTGTGAACATAATGCATCTAATGGTATAACAGACTCACCGACACAATGATGAATCTGATTTGTTCTGCTGGGTGGGCCTTGAGGAGATACAGTAATGCTGCCCACCCAGAGCCACAGCAAGCATTTATACAACACATTTTCATTAAATAACTATTAGGGAATCGATTGTGAAATGGTAAGAGAAAAAATAGGTGTTGATTAATTTGGGCCTGCTGTTTACGGCTCCCTCTCTTTTTATCTCCTGTCCTCCTCCATTCCTTCTCCTCTTTCTCCATCTCTCCTCTCCCTTCCTCCCTGCTGTCTCTTCTGTCATTTCTCCGTCCCACCATTACTCTCCTCTCATTTCCTCCATCTCTCATCATCCTTCCTTCCCTCCTTCACTCCTGCTCTCTCCCCCACTCCTCTCTCTATTCTTCCCTTTCTCCCTCCCTCCTCCTCTCTTCTCTTCCTCCTTCTCCCGTGCTCGCCTAATTAACTGTCAACTGTAGCCATTTATGTTTCTATATTTAATGAGGGAATGAATATGAAACATTCCCATCTCTCTTCTCTCTCTCCACCCCCTATACATCCCCTCTCTCTCTCCTCTCTGCCCTCTCCACCCCCTCTTTCTCCCTTCTCCATTCCCTCTCTCCTCTCTCCACCTACTCTCTTCACTCTGCACCCTCTATACCCCCTCTACCCCCCTCTCTCCCCATCCACCCCCGCTCTCCCCTCTTTACCCCCTCTCTCCCCACTCTAGCCCCTCTCTACCCACTCTCAAACCCCTCTCTCCCCTCTCCACCCCCTCCCCTCTCCCCTCTCACTCCCCACTCTCCACCCCCTCTCCCACCCTCCCCTCTACACCCTCTCCACCCCTCTCCCACCCTCCTCTCTCCACTCTCCACCCCCTCTCTCCCCTCTCCACCCCTCACTCCCCTCTCTCCCCTCTCCAACCCCTCTCTCCACTTTCTACCCCCTCACTCCCCTCTCTTCCCTCTCTCCACTCTCCACCCCCTCTCTCCCCTCTCCACCCCCTCACTCCCCTCTCCTTCCCTCTCCAACCCCTCTCTCCTCTTTCTACCCCTCACTCCCCTCTCTCCCCTCTCCCCCCTCACTCCCCTCTCTCCCGTCTCCTTCCCTCTCTCCACTTTCTACCCCTCTCTCCCACCCCCTCACTCCCCTCTCTCCCCTCTCCAAACCCTCTCTCCACTTTCTACCCCCTCACTCCCTCTCTCCCCTCTCCAACCCCTCTCTCCACTTTCTACCCCCTCACTCCCCTCTCTCCCCTCTCCAACCCCTCTCTCCACTTTCTACCCCCTCACTCCCCTCTCCTTCCCTCTCCAACCCCTCTCTCCTCTTTCTACCCCTCACTCCCCTCTCCACCCCCTCACTCCCCTCTCTCCCGTCTCCTTCCCTCTCTCCACTTTCTACCCCCTCTCTCCACTCTCCACCCCCTCACTCCCCTCTCTCCCCTCTCCTTCCCTCTCTCCACTTTCTACCCCCTCACTTACTACCCTTTCTGAGGTGGTGACATGAACATGTTACCGTGACAATGAGAGTAAGTGACAGGATGTTGTATAGCTGGAACTTCAAACAGGCTCCCCCACATGTATTATGATGACTGGGAAACCATATTAAAGCACGGGTGAGCATGAAAACACAGGACCCCCACCAATCCAGATACACTGTAGTTCAAAACCTGATCTCTTCCATGTTGAAACATGTTTGGATACAGAGATCAACAGTGTCTACAGAATTTACTGTGAATTTTCTCAGTCAGAAAATGCAGAAACCTTCAGGGAAGTAATGTGATTTGACTGCTGCCTTAGTTGCTCAGTATAGCATATACACTTCTGGCTTAAGCACTGTCAGTGAATGGACTGCGTAGAATCACCCTCCATCCCCAAACATTTTATCTGATAAACCACATAATGACTCGCACCTCTTTTCCTGATTGCCACGTTGTACCTCCGCCTCCTGTGTTCATCACCGTGACACATTTACATCAAAGGGAAACCTCCATCATGACCCATTTTCTCTCCCTCCGCAGCTGCTTGTGCTCTGGGCCAATCACAGCGCGGCAGGAAGTATCCCATGTATCCCTGTGATGAGCGGCTGGTTAGGCACACTAAAGAGCCTCATTCATGCTCTGTCACTCCAGTAGCGATCCAGGCCAATCATCAGCAGGAATACTAACATCAACCCATTTTAAATGATAGAAAGGTTCATTCCCCATATTATCCAGGTGATGAAACACAGACAGTGTCCATGTTGTATGTTGAGGTAAACCAGATCAGATGCTTATCGCCATTCAGAGACGGCAGGGTAGCCTAGTGGTGAGAGCGTTGGACTAGTAACCGGAAGGTTGCAAGTTGAAACCCCCGAGCTGACAAGGTACAAATCTGTCGTTCTGCCCCTGAACAGGCAGTTAACCCACTGTTCCTAGGCCATCATTGAAAATAAGAATTTGTTCTTAACTGACTTGCCTAGTTAAATAAAGGTAAGATAATAAACAGAATGAAACATGTTGGATCACTGCAGAGCTCTCAGGTGCTCCCTGTGTCCAAGTTGATTTCGCCTTCCAAATAAAGCATCGCTGGCAATTTCATCATTTATTTCCAGTAGTGTGATATATACTGAGTTGACTATACTGAGTGGCCCATGTTGACTCAAATCAAATCAAAGTTTATTAGTCACATGCACCGAATACAACATGACTTCAATACCTCCCACAGTTGTGTCAAGTTGGCTGGATGTCCTTTAGGTACTGGACCATTCTTGATACACACGGTAAACTGACACACTCAAACCAGTACTCCTGGCACATACTACCATACCCCGGATTCACCTGGTCAGTCTATGTCATGGAAATAGCAGTTTCTGTATCAGTTTAAAATGTCCCAGTAATCTCAGTAACAACCACACTGGATGATTTTCTATTCACAGCAGGCTAAACTGAGTGTAAAGCCTACCCATCTTGAATCAATACAAATATCCCCTTGTAAAATGATCTACTAAGGTAAAATATTAGTGTGGTACTGATAGTGACCCTATCTTTGGTTAAAGTAGCACACAGAGACAGTGCTTGTCTGGGAACAGAAACCCACTGGTGTCTTACCTAACTGCAGCTCCAGGATGCTGAGTTTGCTTTCTGAGGGGAACAGGATCTTTGGAGGCTTGTCTGTCAGAGGGGCTGGAAAACAAAAAGAAAACACACATTACAATTCATTTCCACACTTCTGACATTTGTCCGTTGAGCCATATACTTATGAAAATGTCTTTGTAAACTCGAGCACAGCGTTGAAGAGTGAGAGGAGAACACAGTGCAGGCACCGTATGGAAGCTGACGCAGTAGACAGAGGGAAACTGTTAAAGGATATCCCCTTCTCCAAAAGCCTCAAACATCCATCTACTTCAAAACTTTACCCTGGCAACCGTTTTTAATCCCAGCTAGCGGCTTCACTACCTTATGGACCAAGCACGTCAGTGACTAGACTGGCTGTGCTACAGTGTGAACACGGATTCAGGTTGGATGGGTATTTACCCCAAACCCCGGTTTATTCCCTGTTATGTAGGGAAGGGCTTCAGTACTGTTCACGGATATCTTAGCAGCTGTTTACATATGTCAGATTCATATGTCAGATTCATATGTCATATTGTTGCGACGACTCGTCACAGCAGAACAAAATACCTATAAATAACCCATTGGTGAATTCCCTGCAACCTCGATGTTGAGTGAGATGGATCAAGCCAGCAACAGAGGGAGGACAAGGGGAAATATGTAGTGTGTGACTGGAAGTGCTATCCTGTCATGATGAGCTTAATCGTACCAAGCTGCGTTTGACAGGACGCTCGTTTTTCAGCCGCCCGGATTCCAACTTGCATGCGCTCCGGATGCATTTAAAGTGGCTACGTTTGGTTTAGTCTTCGTGTATTCTCAGACTGCACCAAGAGAATACATCTAATATCCTATAATATTCTGTGAAGTGCCCAGCCTATTTACCATCAACTTTTTAAAAATGTATCCGCGCTGCAATGAAACATACTCTTGGGTACGACCAATGGCATCGCTGAAATCTGTATTTATCTGTCATTGTTGTTCAAAACCTTTAACCCAGAGGCAAATAACTGGTGGTGGTGGTGGTGGTGGTGGTGGCAATGTATACCGTAAGAAGCAGAGGCAACATAAATCGGCTTTACAAAGGAGGAGGTAGGAACCCAGGAAGTGGGTTGAATGTTGAATCTTAACTTGATCACAGCAGGAAATGAAAAGTTGTAGTGTATTCAAGGTTTAAAAAGGCTTCTAAAGTTTGCAATGTCCACTTGCGTTAGACTTGATTTGCCTTAACAATAAATGTATCAACCCTACAAAAATATCCATTCATTATCAAATTAAGTCAAATTAAGAGCTGTTCTTGTTATCCTTCTTGTCAACTAATGTTCTCTGTCCAATAGAGTGTTCGGCTTTTTATCTGCTTCTATAGCTTCACATGTCATATTTAACAAAAGTAATGACTAATCATGCTCATTATTCACAATGTAAAGGTCAGGGTCTTCTGCAGCGAATGCATCAGCTAAAGAGGTCAGCTGTGTTACGGCGTTCTTCTATCTCCTCCTCTGATGAAGAGGTAGAACAAGGATCGGACCAAAATGCAGCGTGATGATGATTCATGATATCATTTTAATGAAGGAAAAAACAATACAAGCGGAAACTACAAAATAATGAAAGTGAAAACCGAAACAGCCCCATCTGGTGCAAACACAAAGACAGGAACTATCACCCACGAAACTGCCCCATCTGGTGCAAACACAAAGACAGGAACAATCACCCACGAAAACACTCACAGAATATGGCTGCCTAAATATGGCTCCCAATCAGAGACAACGATAATCACCTGACTCTGATTGAGAACCGCCTCAGGCAGCCATAGACTAATTAGACACCCCACAAAACCCCAAGACAAAAAACACACCACAATAACACGTCACACCCTGGCCTGACCAAATAAATAAAGAAAACACAAAATACTAAGACCAAGGCGTGACAGAACCCCCCCCTAAGGTGCGGACTCCCGGACGCACCTCAAAACCATAGGGAGGGTCTGGGTGGGCGTCTGTCCATGGTGGCGGCTCCGGCTCGGGACGTGGACCCCACTCCATTAATGTCATAGTTCCTCCCCCTCGCGTCCTGGGTTAATCCACCCTCGCCGCCGACCATGGCCTAATAGCCCTCACCCAGAACCCCACTGGACTGAGGGGCAGCTCGTGACTGAGGGGCAGCTCGGGACTGAGGGGCAGCTCGGGACTGAGGGGCAGCTCGGGACTGAGGCAGCTCGGGACTGAGGGGTAGCTCGAGACTGAGGGGTAGCTTGGGACTGAGGGGCAGCTCGAGACTGAGGGGTAGCTTGGGGCTGAGGGGTAGCTCGGGACTGAGGGGTAGCTCGGGACTGAGGGGAAGCTCGGGACTGAGGGGTAGCTCGGGACTGAGGGGAAGCTCGGGACTGAGGGAAAGCCCGGCACTGAGGGAAAGCCCAGCACTGAGGGAAAGCCCAGCACTGAGAGGAAGATCAGCATTGAGAGGAAGCTCAGCACTGAGAGGATATCGCCACCCCAAGGAAGAACTGGAGGTTCTTGTGGTGTGTTTTTTTGTCTTGGGGTTTTGTGGGGTGTCTAATTAGTCTATGGCTGCCTGAGGCGGTTCTCAATCAGAGTCAGGTGATTATCGTTGTCTCTAATTGGGAGCCATATTTAGGCAGCCATATTCTGTGAGTGTTTTCCTGGGTGATTGTTCCTGTCTTTGTGTTTGCACCAGATGGGGCTGTTTCGGTTTTTCACTTTTCATTATTTTGTAGTTTCTGCATGTATAGTTTTCCTTCATTAAAATTATATCATGAATCATCATCACGCTGCATTTTGGTCCGATCCTTGTTCTACCTCTTCATCAGAGGAGGAGATAGAAGAAAGCTGTTACAAGCTGTACATTAAACAGCACATGAACACATGCACGGTACATATAACAGTTATAAGAAGGGACAAAAGCAATCTAGTACAATGACAAAACAAGTTGGGTCTTCCCTTAGACCTGAATTCAAACGGATCATTAATGGAAGGTTTCTTATGTAACATACTTCCTATGAGACAAGTAAAATCTTCTTCTGATCAGCAATTATCTCTTCCCCCCCCCCATGTTCTACTGTAGATACGCATAATTAATGAACACTTGTTTGATACTGCAGCGATGATAAAATCGTAGCTATGAGAGGTCACAGATGATTCACCATTGTGAAGATACTGGTTTCCAGTCTGTTTCGACCCCCATTGGAATACACCAGCCCCAATTAGGCCTAGCGAGAAGTAACAAAAGATCTGCACTTAGGGCCATCCCATGATCATTAGTGCTTAATTGGGCACCCTCTTCAAAGTGGCATTGGAAAGTCCTCATATCTAAGATACTTTTTAAAGAGTAGTAAGAGTATGAACACTCAGTCTGAGTCTGAAAACGGTCAGGGAGAAACTCTTATAGGGGAATGAATTCTGGCACAAAACAACACGGCAGCTGTAGAGTAGGTAGTAGTCCGAGGTGTAGGTACACTGTGTGGTGTTTCCTGTATGTGTTGCCAGTCTAGTCTGCTTGCTCATTAAAGAACAGCAGTTGAATGTGTTAATTTATCATCAGGTACAAACAGCCTTCACTAAATCTATTTGGGGGGATACCTGTATCTTTCTACCCAGTGTTGCAACAGTTTGGCATGGTCCATATCGCTTTGCAACTGCATCTTGGTGAGACAAAAGCAGGACTGAAAAAGGTCATTGATGTACCATACACAGTCTTAGTGAAGAGTAACATATTTGGAGCAAAATGGATGACATTTGGGAGTCAATGGTTCTCAATTGACACATTAAAGCCTATTCTCTGGTGACTGTGTGAAATGACTCTCCATCATGCAGTGATAATGTGGTGCCGTCTCAATTCATGACTAATGAGCCAAACCACGACACCGTCCCCATTCGAAGAGAGAGAGAGGGCCGAGACCAAATCGTGACACCAAAACGAACTCAAACTAGAGCCTCGATCCATGAAATGTTTCTCTGGCGGGAGCAAGAGCTGAGCTCTGCTCGTGGAAAATCTCATTATGTTAATGACCTTTTTCTTTATGAAATATGCATTGAATATTTTGTTTAATCACGACATGAAAAAGAAAACACAGTCGTTCCCGAAAATGATTAGTCCCAACATGAGGCAGGCATGAAAAGGGTACAAAAAGTCTGTGAACAGCGTTTTGGCAAGAGGGTGACCATGGTTCTGATAACCGAAAGAGAGAAACTGAGCGGTACTTTGCTTTGATGAGAACTCATAGTAGTACCACAGTGGACTCAACATTGACCAATGATAGGCCAAACACAATATGTATTCAGAGTTTCCTAAATCCATTGGTATTGACTGCGAGGCAGAATATTAATAATGAATTGCTTTGTGAGACTCAAACAGAAAATTCTTATCACACATTACCATTCATGTAACCAGTTATGGATTTATCTGATTGTAATTTCTTCTTTGAGATGACTACAGACATTCACAGATACAGACGCACACACAGAGTAGGTACTGTATTGAAGGTTATCCTCAGGGACTGGCTAGAGATGTAGCTGGACCTGGATTGAGCCACCTACCTACACAACCTTCTGGAGCTAACTGCCTCTCAATCGCTGTCTCTGTAGGGTTCTGGAGCTACCTGACTACCCTTCCCTGTCTCTGTAGGGTTCTGGAGCTACCTGACTACCCTTCTCTGTCTCTGTAGGGTTCTGGAGCTACCTGACTACCCTTCCCTGTCTCTGTAGGGTTCTGGAGCTAACTGACTACCCTTCCCTGTCTCTGTAGGGTTCTGGAGCTACCTGACTACCCTTCAATGTCTCTGTAGGGTTCTGGAGCTACCTGACTACCCTTCTCTGTCTCTGTAGGGTTCTGGAGCTACCTGACTACCCTTCCCTGTCTCTGTAGGGTTCTGGAGCTACCTGACTACCCTTCCCTGTCTCTCGCCTCCTCCCTGTAGGCTGTCTCGTCGTTGTTGGTGATCAAGCTTACCACTGTAGTGTCGTCAGCAAACTTGATGATTGAGTTGGAGGCGTGCATGGCTATGCAGTTATGGGCGAACAGGGAGTACAGGAGAGGGCTGAGAACTCACCCTTGTGGGGCCCCAGTGTTGAAGATCAGAGGAGTGGAGATGTTGTTTCCTACATTCACTCCCTGGGGGCAGCCCGTTAGGAGTCCTTCTGTAGCCTAGTTGGTAGAGCATGGCGCTTGTAACGCCACGGTAGTTGGTTCGATTCCCGGGACCACCCATACGTAGAATGTATGCACACATGACTGTAAGTCGCTTTGGATAAAAGCGTCTGCTAAATGGCATATATATTATATATATATAAGTCCAGGACCCAGCTGCACAGGCGGGGTCGAGACCCAGGCTCTCAAGCTTAATGATGAGTTTGGAGGGTACTATGGTGTTGAATGCTGAGCTGTAGGCAATGAACAGCATTCTTACATAGGTATTCAGTGTGCAGTGTGATAGCGATTGCATAGTCTGTGCACCTATTGGGATGGTAAGCAAATTGGAGTGGGTCTAGGGTGACTAGTAGGGTGGAGGTGATATGATCCTTGACTAGTCTCTCAAAGCACTTCATGATGACAGAAGTGAGTGCTATGGGGCGATAGTAATTTAGTTCAGTAACCTTAGCTTTCTTGGGAACAGGAACAATGGTGGCCATTGTGAAGCATGTGGGGACAGCAGACTGGGATTGATTGAATATGTCCGTAAACACACCAGCCAGCTGGTCTGCGCATGCTTTGAGGACGCGGCTGGGGATGCCCTTCTGGGCCGGCAGCCTTGCGAGGGTTAACACATTTAAATGTTTTACTCACATCGGCCACAGAGAAGGAGAGCCTGCAGTCTTTGGTAGCGGGCCGTTTCGTGGCACTGTATTTTCTTCAAAGTGCGCAAAGAAGATGTTTAATTTGTCTGGGAGTAAGACGTCGATGTCTGCAACAGGGCTGGTTTTCCTTTTGTAATCCATGATTGTCTGTAGATCCTGCCACATACTTATCCTGTCTGAGCCATTGAAATGTGACTCCACTTTGTCTCTATACTGACACTTGTTTGTTTGATTGCCTTACAGAGGGAATAACTACAATGTTTGTATTCGGCCATGTTTCCAGTTGCCTTGCCATGATTAAACGCGGTGGTACGTGCTTTCAGTTTTGCGCGAATGCTGCCTTCAAGCCACGGTTTCTGGTTAGGGAAGGTTTTAATAGTCAGAGTGGGTACAACATATCTTATACACTTCCTTATAAACTTGCTCACCAAGTCAGCGGTGAGCGAGTACTGGGAAAATATCCTAGTCCATGTGATCGAAGCAATCTTGAATTGTGGAATCCAATTGGTCAGACCAGTGTTGGTAGACCTAAGCACAGGCACTTCCTGTTTTAGTTTCTGCCTAAACGAGGGGAGCAAGAAGATGTAGTCGTGGTCAGATTTTCCAAAAGGAGGGAGGGGGAGGGCCTTGTATGCATTGCGGAAGTTAGAGTAGCAGTGGTCTAGTGTGTTACTCAGTCGTGTACTGCAATCGATATGCTGCTAGAATTTAGGTAGCCTTGTTCTCAAATTAGTTTTGTTAAAATCCACAGCTACAATAAATGCCCCTCAGGATATATGGTTTCCAGTTTGCATAAAGTCCAGTGAAGTTCCTTGATGTCCGTCTTGGTATCCGCTTGTGGGGGGATGTAGACGACTGTGATGATAACCGAGGAGAGTTCTCTTGGGAGATAATACGGTCGGCATTTGATTGTGAGGAATTCAGGTAGACAAAAGGACTTCTTGTATGTTGTTACAATTACACCATGAGTCGTTAATCATGAAACATACACCCCCGCCCTTGTTCTTACCAGAGAGATGTTTGTTCCTGTTGGCGCGATGCACTGAAAATACCGTTGGCTGTAAGAACTCCGACATCATGTCCCCAGCTAGCCATGTCTCTGTGAAACAGAGTATGATACAATCCCGTAAATCTCTTTGGAAAGCAACTCTTGCCCTAATTTCGTCGACTTTGTTAACTAGGGACTGGACATTAGCAAGTAATATACTCAGAAGCGGTGGTTGGTGTGCGCGCATCCAAAGCCTCACTAGAAGACCGCTCCGGCACCCTCTCCTCCGACGGCGTTGTTTTGGGTCGGCCTCTGGAATCAGTTCAAATGCCCTGGGAGGTGCACACAATGGATCCGCTTGGGAAAGTCGTATTCCTGGTCGTAGTGCTGGTTGTGCTGGTAAGTTGACGTCTCTCTTATATCCAATACTTATTCCCGGCTGTATGTAACAACACTTAAGGTTTTCTGGGCTAACAATGTAAGAAATAATACATTAAAAAACAAAATACTGCATAGTTTCCTAAGGACTCGAAGCGAAGCTGCCATCTCTATCGGCGCCATCTCCATGATCTGCCTGATCACTAAGTTAAACTGTCAAAGCATACTGTTTTGGTTCAGATACAAGCAGAAACTCCACATCATTCATTCTCTTGGTTGTAGAAAAGTGTTAACCTTTAATTTCAAGAGCTATCTGTAGGGGAAAATGGTCTTAGTCCATAGATAATATATAAATATAGAATATTCAGTATATATACTGTAATCTGTACTGTTTCAGTTTCTTGCTCAATACAAATATTACATTTCCCTGCAATAATATATGTTCTCCGTCTCTCTCTCTCTGCAATAATATATTCTCTCTGCACATCTCTCTCTCTCTCTCGCTCTCTCTCTCGCACTCTTTCTCTCAATTCAATTCAAGGGGCTATATTGGCACTGGAAACATGTTTACATTGAATATGACATTTCACATGTTACAGTATATTATGTCTATATACAGTGTTGCAATGATGTGCAAATAGTTAAAGTTAAAAAATGGAAAATAAATCAACATAAATATGGGTTGTATTTACAATGGTGTTTGTTCTTCACTGGTTGCCCTTTTCCTGGTCACAAATCTTGCTGCTGTGATTGAACACTGTAGTATTTCACCCAATAGATATGGGAGAGTATCAAAATTGGAATTGTTTTCAAATTCTTTGTGGGTCTGTGTAATCTGAGGGAAATATGTGGCTCTAATATGGTCATATATTTGGCAGGAGGTTAGGAAGTGAAGCTCAGTTTCCACTTTATTTTGTGGGCAGTGAGCACATACTGTTGCCTGTCTTCTCTTGAGAGCCAGGTCTGCCTACTGCAGCCTTTCTCAATGGCAAGGCTATGCTCACTTAGTCTGTACATAGCCAAAGCTTTCCTTATTTTTGGGTCAGTCATAGTGGTCAGGTATCCTTCAATGTGTCAATTAATTATATATTTTGTCCCTTTCTCTCTCTCTCTCTCTCTCTCTCTCTCTCTCGCTCTCTCTCTCTCTCTCTCTCTCTCTCTCTCTCTCTCTCTCTCTCTCTCTCTCTCTCTCTCTCTCTCTCTCTCTCTCTCTCTCTATCTCTCTCCAATATGCTAGTTATATACATATGCTAGACCATAACTGTTACAGAACTAAGGAACAATGTTACACTGCAATCACACTGTACCAGCCCTGCCTAACAAATGAATAGATAGCTTCTAGCGTCGCTGAATGTAAAGTGGTGCCTGCCCCACGCTTCCAATAATGGGTGGTGGTAATGGTGAAGGGGTGGGCGGATTGCAATGTATTCTTAAAACCCTTTTCCTTCTTCCTACTTCAACCTTTTCCATTAATTCTGTCTATTTGGGGCCATTAGTGTGAAGTATCCCTCCACTCCCCCTTTTGGAGGTTGCCATCAGTTACAACCCTACATTGTGCAGCCGGTAGCAGCAGAACACTAATCATTAGCAGGGTGGAAGCCAGGCTCTCTGGGGGGTATCCTTTAACAAATGTCAGGATTGAGCTAGAGGGGAAATTGCTCTCCCAAAGGCGGCCGTACATCAGAGGATCCAAGACAAGAGTAGCGCTGATCCCTCTAAGAGAAGTACACTTTAAAACCAGACTCATGGTGAAATCACTCCTTCTTGCTCTGGTTAGGTGTGAAAACGCTAGTTGAACAGAACAGAAGCGAACAGCACAGCATCTCATTTGCTGGGATATAATTGGATCCCTCAGGTTTTGGTGAGAATTTGCAAAGGGTATGTGGTTGTAGACAAACCTCTGGAACAAAGAGGATGTAGGAAAAAGCAAGAGTATCTTTTGTTAGTTTTAACATAGATATTTTGATATTTTCATGAACATGAATGGGTTGCAATTACATTCATCTGTAGTATTCCAGGTCTCATCCATTAATTGGATTAAAATGTGAAAAGATCAATGCTTTCACTTGATTAAAAGCTGCTTGGGTAGTGGGTGACAGACAGACACAGGGAGAATCTCAATTGCATACTCCTCACGTCCTCTCTCCTCACCTCAAAACCCATTAGATGAGAAAGCCAGAGGTCCCTCTCTTCTGAACTTCTCCTCCAATGGGTTTTGAGAAGAAGGCAAGGAGAGAGCAGAGAGGACGCGAGAAGTATGCAATTCAGATTTTCCCATTCTCATGGTGATGTTTAGTGAGACATCAGGTGGCCTGGCTTGTGACTTTGACCAAACAGAAGCTCTTCAAAGCCTTCAACAGCGTAGGTGGTCTCTGGTCATCTATTGACCAGACAATGTGCAACAACATCAAAAGGACAGCGCTCAGAGCACATCACAGCAGATTGCATTTTGATTTGAGACTCTAAGCTGTGTGCCTTTCATCCACACTGGTAGGAGTTTCATACAGGGACTGTAGCAGACTGCCTGGAAGTGCTAATGAGCAATACCTCTTAATGTAATCTCCTTTTAATGAGACTCTTTGTTTTGAGAGTCTTGCTTCTTCCAGGCACTAAGGTATGAGTCAGCCTGATACAACACTCTATGTTGATCTGAGAGGATAGTGGTAAAAACAGGAAGTGAATGTAGTTGTAGATGTTAATGACCACTTATAAGAACATAAGTTGTGCATGACGACACGTTTTAATGTTTTTAATGCCTTGACTCAATCAAAGACACTCTTCCTGACAGTTGTTGCTGCTTTGCGTGATGTATTGTTGTCTCTACCTTCTTTCCCTTTGTGCTGTTGTCTGTGCCCAATAATGTTTGTACCATGTTTTGTTCTGCTACCATGTTGTGCTGCTGCCATGTTGTGTTTTACCATGTTGTTGTCATGTTGTGTTGCTGCCATGCTGTGTTGTTGTCTTTAGGTCTCTCTTGTCGTGATGTGTCCTATATTGTTATTTTATTTTGAATCCCAGCCCCTGTCCCCGCTGGAGGCCTTCTGGTTGGCCGTCATTGTAAATAAGAATTTGTTCTTAACTGACATACCTGTTTAAATAAAAGTTAAATAAAAAATATAAAAATACGATGAGGTAATTTATAGGAAGTGTTACCAATCCATGCAATAAGAGCAGCAACACCAAGTGATAAAATATATTGAAATATATCATTTAAAGAGCCCAACATATATATTTGCACTATTTAACTGATGCTGCTTCAGTTCAGACAATGAACAAAACATTCCTTATAAGGAGGCTCATGAGATACATGTCCCAGAGAGGTTGTTCCAGGGGTTTCATTACTAAGGACATGGATACTGAACCAATACCCACGTAATAGGCCTGTTTGACGTCAGAATAACAGGGATTTGGGTTGCAGCTTCAGTACCCTGAGAGGTACTGGGGAAGTAAAACATTTCCATGTAATTACCTTCAATAATCCTCCAAGTTCTCTCTAAGGTCCCTGAAATAGAACCACTTTAAATCTCACACATTGTTTAAAAGGGCACATTGTGCTCTACCTACAGTGCCTTCAGAAAGTATTCATACCCCTTGACTTATTCCACATTTTGTTGTGCTAAAGCCTGCATTCAAAATGGATTAAATAAATCAACATCTCACCTATTTACACACATTACCCCATCATGAAAAACTGCAAACATCTTTATTGAAATTGTTGCAAATGTATTGAAAATGAAATACAGAAATATGTAATTTACGTAAGTATTCACACCCCTTTGCTTAGACACTCCAAATTGAGCTCAGATGAATCCAATTCCCTTTGATCATCCTTGAGATGTCAGTTCAACTTGAGTGGAGTCCACCTGTGGCCAATTCAATTGTTTGGACATGATTAAATAAGGTCCCAGAGTTGACAGTCAGAGCAGAAACTAGACCAGAGCAGAAACTATCCCAGTCTGCTATCCCCACATGCTTCAAGATGGCCACCATTGTTCCTGTTCACAAGAAAGCGAGGTAACTGAACTAAATGACTATCGTCCCGTAGCACTCACTTCAGTCATCATGAAGTGCTTTAAGAGACGAGTCAAGGATCATTTCACCTCCACCCTACCTGACACTCTAGACCCATTCCAATTTGCTTACCGCCCCAATAGGTCCACAGACGATGCAGACGGCATCACACTGCACACTGCCCTCACCCATCTGGACTAGAGGAATACCTATGTAAGAATGCTGTTCATTGACTATAGCTCAGCATTCAACACCATAGTACCCTCCAAGCTCATCATTAAGCTTGAGACCCTCTCGACATTACTTATCTCATATGTATATACTGTATTTTATATCATCTATTGCATCTTACCTATGCCCCATGGCCATCATGCATCCATATATTTATATGTACATATTTTTATTCCATTGCCTTACATTTTGTGTATAAGGTAGACGTTGTGAACTTGTCAGACTACCTGTTAGATATTACTGCCCTATCAGAACTTGAAGCACAAGCATTTCACTACACTCGCATTAACATCTGCTAACCATGTGTATGTGACCAATACAATTTGATTTGATTTGATGAAGTCCAAGGAACTGTCCCTAGAACTCAGAGATATAATTGTGATGAGGCAGATATCTGGGGAAGGGTATGAAACAATTTCTAGAGTGTTGAAAGTTTCCAAGAGCATAGTGGTCTCCATCATTGGGAAATTGAAAACATATGGAACTACCCAGACCAAACTGAGCAACTGGGCAAGAAGGACATTGGTCAGGGAGGTAACCAAGATCCCAAATGATCACTCTGACAGAGCTACAGAGTTCCTTGGCTGAAATGGGAGAATTTTTCAGAGAGACAACAGTCTCAACAGCACTTCACCAATCTGGGCTTTATGGTACAGTGGCCAGACGGAAGCCACTCTTGAGAAAAAGGCACATGACAGCACGCCTGGAGTTTGTAAAAATGCATGTGAAAGACTCTGAGATCATAAGGCAAATGGGGTGTGATTAGATCACATGAAATCTTCGGCCTGAATGCAGAGCGCTATGTCTGTAGAAAACCAAGCACAGCTCATCACCTGTCTAACACCAACCCTACCGTGAAGCATGTTGGTGGCAGCATCATGATATGGGGATGCTTTTCAGCAGCAGGGACTGGGAGACTGGTAAGGATCGAGGGAACAATGAATGGAGCCAAATACAGGCAAATCCTTAATGAGAACCTGCTTCAGAAAGCAAACGGCCCTAGAATGGGGCGAAGATTTATGTTACAAATGGACAATTAGCCCAAGCATACAGCCAAAGCAATGCTGGAATGGCTTCAGAACAAGAATGTTGAAAGTCCTTGAGTGGTCCAGCCAAAGCCCAGACTTGAATCCCATTGAAAATCTGTGGAAAGACTTGAAGATTGCTGTTCACTGCCGCTCCCCATCTAACTGAACAGAGACTTGAGAAAATCTGCAAGGAAGAATGGGAGAAAATCCCCAAATCCAGATGTGCAAAGCTGATACAGACATACCCAAGACAACTTAATGCTGATACAGACATACCCAAGACAACTCAAAGCTGATCCAGACATAGACAAGACAACTTAAAGCTGATACAGACATACCCAAGACAACTCAAAGCTGATACAGACATACCCAAGACAACTCAAAGCTGTAATTGCCGCCAAAGGTGCTTTTGCAAAGTATTGACTCAACATTTATCTAAATGTGATATTTAATTTTCAACAAATGTGCAAACATTTCTAAAAACATGTTTTCACTTCGTCAATATGGGTTATTGTGTGTAGTTGGGTGAGACAAACCATTTCTGTATGGACCTCGATTTTTGCACGGGGGTTTTGTCATGCTGAAACAGGAAAGGTCCTTCCCCAAACTGTTGCCACAAAGTTGGAAGCACAGAATTGTCTAGAATGTCACGTATGCTGTAGTGTTAAGATTTCCCTTCATTGGAACTAAGTGGCCTAGCCCGAACCATGAAAAATAGCCACAGATCATTATTCCTCATCCACCACTATTACAGTGGTGCAGGTAGCGTTTTCCTGGAATACGGCAAACCCAGATTTGTCCGTCAGACTGCCAGAAGTTGAAGCGTTATTCATCACTCCAGAGAACACATTTCCATTGCTCCAGAGTCCAATGGAAGTGTGCTTTACACCACACCATTGCGCATGGTGATCTTAGGCCATGATTGTCTTTGGAGATTGCATGGCTCTGTGCTCGATGTTATACACCTGTCAGCAATGGTAGCCGGGGCGGCAGGGTAGCCTAGTGGTTAGAGCGGTGGACTAGCAACCAGAAGGTTGCAAGTTCAAACCCCTGAGCTGACAAGGTACAAATCTGTCGTTTCGGCCCTGAACAGGCAGTTAACCCACTGTTCCTAGGCCGTCATTGAAAATAAGAATTTGTTCTTAACTGACTTGCCTGGTTAAATAAAGGTAAAAAATTAAATAAAAATGGTGTGGCTGAAATATCTGAATCCACTAGTATGTCCCAAAGAGGTTGAATCACTGTGAAAAAAACATTCTTAATCCCTTTGAATGCAGGCTGTAACACAACATGTGGAATAAGGAAATGGGTATAAATACTTTCTGAAGGCACTGTATGTATCTCAGAACAAGTATAGTGGGCTAGGGTCAGTTTGTTATATCTGGAGTACTTCTGTCCTATCTGGTGTCCTGTGTGAATTTAAGTATTCTCTCTTTCTTTCTCTCTCTCGGAGGACCTGAGCCCTAGGACCATGCCTCAGGACTACCTGACATGATAACTCCTTGCTGTCCCCAGTCCACCTGGCCGTGCTGCTGCTCCAGTTTCAACTGTTCTGCCTGTGATTATTATTATTTGACCATGCTGGTCATTTATGAACATTTGAACATCTTGGCCATATTCTGTTATAATCTCCACCCGGCACAGCCAGAAGAGGACTGTCCCCCCCCCCACATAGCCTGGTTACTCTCTGGGTTTCTTCCTAGGTTTTGGCCTTTCTAGGGAGTTTTTTTAGCCACCGTGCTTCTACACCTGCATTGCTTGCTGTTTGGGGTTTTAGGCTGGGTTTCTATACAGCACTTTGAGATATTAGCTGATGTACGAAGGGCTATATAAATACATTTGATTTGGTATAGTACTGCTTGACCGGAACAAAAGTCTGCACCCACACCAGCTCTCTCAAGAGTATGATTGCCCTCCCTTACAGCAGCAAATAATAGTCTTTCAAATGGAAGTGAGTGATTCTCTTATTGACAAAGGAATGATACGCATCTCTCAGTGGAGAAAGGGCCTCCGCTATGCATATTCTCCAATCACTCTGTAGTCTATCTACAATATACACCTGTCTGATCCTCTCCTCTGCCACCTCTCTTTCAGGCTGCATCGTCACCTGCTCATTACTGACACCCAGCTGCCTATGACACAAACATTATCTAAAAACACCACCGTCCCTCCACCACAGTCATGGCTCCTACTACCCTCCCTCCCCCCGTCCCCTACCATGGTCAACGTTCCTACCTCCCTCTCCCGTCACACCACCATAGTCATGGCTCCTCCCTCCCTCCACGGTCCCTCCACCACAGTCATGGCTCCTACCTCCCTCCCTGGTCCCCCCACCATAGTCATGGTTCCTACCTCCCTTCCCCGTCACACCACCATAGTCATGGCTCCTCCCTTCCTCCCCGGTCCCTCCACCACAGTCATGACTCCTACCTCCCTCCCCCGTCCCCCCACCATAGTCATGGCTCCTCCCTCCCTCCATAGGTCCCTCCACCACAGTCATGGCTCCTACCTCCCTCCCCCGTCCCCAAACCATAGTCATGGCTCCTACCTCCCTCCCCCGTCCCTCCACCACAGTCATGGCTCCTACCTCCCTCACCGGTCCCCCCACCACAGTCATGGCTCCTACCTCCCTCCCCCGTCCCCCCACCACAGTCATGGCTCCTACCTCCCTCACCGGTCCCCCCACCACAGTCATGGCTCCTACCTCCCTCCCCCGTCCCCCCACCACAGTCATGGCTCCTACCTCCCTCCCCGGTCCCTCCACCACAGTCATGGCTCCTACCTCCCTCCCCCCGTCCCTCCACCACAGTCATGGCTCCTACCTCCCTCCCCCGTCCCTCCACCACAGTCATGGCTCCTACCTCCCTCCCCCGGTCCCCCCACCACAGTCATGGCTCCTACCTACCTCCCTCCCCCGTCCCTCCACCACAGTCATGGTTCCTACCTCCCTCCCGGTCCCCCCCACCAGTCATGGCTCCTACCTCCCTCCCCCATCCCTCACCACAGTCATGGCTCCTACCTCCCTCCCCGTCCCCTACCATAGTCATGGCTCCTACCTCCCTCCCCCGTCCCTCCACCACAGTCATGGCTCCTACCTCCCTCCCCGTCCCCTACCATAGTCATGGTTCCTACCTCCCTCCCCCGTCCCTCCACCACAGTCATGGCTCCTACCTCCCTCCCCCCCGTCCCTCCACCACAGTCATGGTTCCTACCTCCCTCCCCGGTCCCCCCACCACAGTCATGGCTCCTACCTCCCTCCCCCGTCCCCAAACCATAGTCATGGCTCCTACCTCCCTCCCCCGTCCCTCCACCACAGTCATGGCTCCTACCTCCCTCCCCCGTCCCTCCACCACAGTCATGGTTCCTACCTCCCTCCCCGGTCCCTCCACCACAGTCATGGCTCCTACCTCCCTCCCCCGTCCCTCACAACAGTCATGGCTCCTACCTCCCTCCCCGGTCCCTCCACCACAGTCATGGCTCCTACCTCCCTCCCGGTCCCTCCACCACAGTCATGGCTCCTACCTCCCTCCCCCGTCCCTCCACCACAGTCATGGTTCCTACCTCCCTCCCCGGTCCCCCCACCACAGTCATGGCTCCTACCTCCCTCCCCCGTCCCCAAACCATAGTCATGGCTCCTACCTCCCTCCCCCGTCCCTCCACCACAGTCATGGCTCCTACCTCCCTCCCCGGTCCCTCCACCACAGTCATGGCTCCTACCTCCCTCCCCCGTCCCTCCACCACAGTCATGGCTCCTACCTCCCTCCCCGGTCCCTCCACCACAGTCATGGCTCCTACCTCCCTCCCCCGTCCCTCCACCACAGTCATGGCTCCTACCTCCCTCCCCCGTCCCTCCACCACAGTCATGGCTCCTACCTCCCTCCCCGGTCCCCCCACCACAGTCATGGCTCCTACCTCCCTCCCCGTCCCTCCACCACAGTCATGGCTCCTACCTCCCTCCCCCGTCCCTCCACCACAGTCATGGTTCCTACCTCCCTCCCGGTCCCCCCACCACAGTCATGGCTCCTACCTCCCTCCCCCATCCCTCACCACAGTCATGGCTCCTACCTCCCTCCCCGTCCCCTACCATAGTCATGGCTCCTACCTCCCTCCCCCGTCCCTCCACCACAGTCATGGCTCCTACCTCCCTCCCCGTCCCCTACCATAGTCATGGTTCCTACCTCCCTCCCCCGTCCCTCCACCACAGTCATGGCTCCTACCTCCCTCCCCCGTCCCTCCACCACAGTCATGGTTCCTACCTCCCTCCCGGTCCCCCCACCACAGTCATGGCTCCTACCTCCCTCCCCCGTCCCCAAACCATAGTCATGGCTCCTACCTCCCTCCCCCGTCCCTCCACCACAGTCATGGCTCCTACCTCCCTCCCCCCCCTCCACCACAGTCATGGTTCCTACCTCCCTCCCCGGTCCCTCCACCACAGTCATGGCTCCTACCTCCCTCCCCCGTCCCTCACAACAGTCATGGCTCCTACCTCCCTCCCCGGTCCCTCCACCACAGTCATGGCTCCTACCTCCCTCCCCGGTCCCTCCACCACAGTCATGGCTCATACCTCCCTCCCCCGTCCCTCCACCACAGTCATGGTTCCTACCTCCCTCCCCGGTCCCCCCACCACAGTCATGGCTCCTACCTCCCTCCCCCGTCCCCAAACCATAGTCATGGCTCCTACCTCCCTCCCCGGTCCCTCCACCACAGTCATGGCTCCTACCTCCCTCCCCCGCCCCTCCACCACAGTCATGGCTCCTACCTCCCTCCCCCGTCCCTCCACCACAGTCATGGCTCCTACCTCCCTCCCCGGTCCCCCCACCACAGTCATGGCTCCTACCTCCCTCCCCCGTCCCCAAACCATAGTCATGGCTCCTACCTCCCTCCCCCCGTCCCTCCACCACAGTCATGGCTCCTACCTCCCTCCCCGGTCCCCCCACCACAGTCATGGCTCCTACCTCCCTCCCCCCGTCCCTCCACCACAGTCATGGCTCCTACCTCCCTCCCGGTCCCTCCACCACAGTCATGGCTCCTACCTCCCTCCCTCGTCCCTCCACCACAGTCATGGCTCCTACCTCCCTCCCCCGTCCCTCCACCACAGTCATGGCTCCTACCTCCCTCCCCGGTCCCCCCACCACAGTCATGGCTCCTACCTCCCTCCCCCGTCCCTCCACCACAGTCATGGCTCCTACCTCCCTCCCCCGTCCCTCCACCACAGTCATGGTTCCTACCTCCCTCCCCGGTCCCCCCACCACAGTCATGGCTCCTACCTCCCTCCCCCATCCCTCACCACAGTCATGGCTCCTACCTCCCTCCCCCGTCCCCTACCATAGTCATGGCTCCTACCTCCCTCCCCGTCCCTCCACCACAGTCATGGCTCCTACCTCCCTCCCCGTCCCCTACCATAGTCATGGTTCCTACCTCCCTCCCCCGTTCCTCCACCACAGTCATGGCTCCTACCTCCCTCCCCCGTCCCTCCACCACAGTCATGGTTCCTACCTCCCTCCCCCGTCCCCCCACCACAGTCATGGCTCCTACCTCCCTCCCCCGTCCCCAAACCATAGTCATGGCTCCTACCTCCCTCCCCCGTCCCTCCACCACAGTCATGGCTCCTACCTCCCTCCCCCGTCCCTCCACCACAGTCATGGTTCCTACCTCCCTCCCCGGTCCCTCCACCACAGTCATGGCTCCTACCTCCCTCCCCCGTCCCTCACAACAGTCATGGCTCCTACCTCCCTCCCGGTCCCTCCACCACAGTCATGGCTCCTACCTCCCTCCCGGTCCCTCCACCACAGTCATGGCTCCTACCTCCCTCCCCCGTCCCTCCACCACAGTCATGGTTCCTACCTCCCTCCCCGGTCCCCCCACCACAGTCATGGCTCCTACCTCCCTCCCCCGTCCCCAAACCATAGTCATGGCTCCTACCTCCCTCCCCCGTCCCTCCACCACAGTCATGGCTCCTACCTCCCTCCCCGGTCCCTCCACCACAGTCATGGCTCCTACCTCCCTCCCCCCGTCCCTCCACCACAGTCATGGCTCCTACCTCCCTCCCCGGTCCCTCCACCACAGTCATGGCTCCTACCTCCCTCCCCCGTCCCTCCACCACAGTCATGGCTCCTACCTCCCTCCCCCGTCCCTCCACCACAGTCATGGCTCCTACCTCCCTCCCCCGTCCCTCCACCACAGTCATGGCTCCTACCTCCCTCCCCCGTCCCTCCACCACAGTCATGGCTCCTACCTCCCTCCCGGTCCCCCCACCACAGTCATGGCTCCTACCTCCCTCCCCGTCCCTCCACCACAGTCATGGCTCCTACCTCCCTCCCCCGTCCCTCCACCACAGTCATGGTTCCTACCTCCCTCCCCGGTCCCCCCACCACAGTCATGGCTCCTACCTCCCTCCCCCATCCCTCACCACAGTCATGGCTCCTACCTCCCTCCCCGTCCCCCCTACCATAGTCATGGCTCCTACCTCCCTCCCCCGTCCCTCCACCACAGTCATGGCTCCTACCTCCCTCCCCCGTCCCCTACCATAGTCATGGTTCCTACCTCCCTCCCCCGTCCCTCCACCACAGTCATGGCTCCTACCTCCCTCCCCCGTCCCTCCACCACAGTCATGGTTCCTACCTCCCTCCCCGGTCCCCCCACCACAGTCATGGCTCCTACCTCCCTCCCCGTCCCCAAACCATAGTCATGGCTCCTACCTCCCTCCCCCGTCCCTCCACCACAGTCATGGCTCCTACCTCCCTCCCCCGTCCCTCCACCACAGTCATGGTTCCTACCTCCCTCCCGGTCCCTCCACCACAGTCATGGCTCCTACCTCCCTCCCCCGTCCCTCACAACAGTCATGGCTCCTACCTCCCTCCCCGGTCCCTCCACCACAGTCATGGCTCCTACCTCCCTCCCCGGTCCCTCCACCACAGTCATGGCTCCTACCTCCCTCCCCCCGTCCCTCCACCACAGTCATGGTTCCTACCTCCCTCCCGGTCCCCCCACCACAGTCATGGCTCCTACCTCCCTCCCCCGTCCCCAAACCATAGTCATGGCTCCTACCTCCCTCCCCCGTCCCTCCACCACAGTCATGGCTCCTACCTCCCTCCCCGGTCCCTCCACCACAGTCATGGCTCCTACCTCCCTCCCCGTCCCTCCACCACAGTCATGGCTCCTACCTCCCTCCCGGTCCCTCCACCACAGTCATGGCTCCTACCTCCCTCCCCGTCCCTCCACCACAGTCATGGCTCCTACCTCCCTCCCCCGTCCCTCCACCACAGTCATGGCTCCTACCTCCCTCCCCGGTCCCCCCACCACAGTCATGGCTCCTACCTCCCTCCCCCGTCCCCAAACCATAGTCATGGCTCCTACCTCCCTCCCCCCGTCCCTCCACCACAGTCATGGCTCCTACCTCCCTCCCCGGTCCCCCCACCACAGTCATGGCTCCTACCTCCCTCCCCCGTCCCTCCACCACAGTCATGGCTCCTACCTCCCTCCCGGTCCCTCCACCACAGTCATGGCTCCTACCTCCCTCCCCCGTCCCTCCACCACAGTCATGGCTCCTACCTCCCTCCCCCGTCCCTCCACCACAGTCATGGCTCCTACCTCCCTCTCCGGTCCCCCTACCACAGTCATGGCTCCTACCTCCCTCCCCTGTCCCTCCACCACAGTCATGGCTCCTACCTCCCTCCCTCGTCCCTCCACCACAGTCATGGTTCCTACCTCCCTCCCCGGTCCCTCCACCACAGTCATGGCTCCTACCTCCCTCCCCCGTCCCTCACAACAGTCATGGCTCCTACCTCCCTCCCCCGGTCCCTCCACCACAGTCATGGCTCCTACCTCCCTCCCCCGTCCCTCCACCACAGTCATGGCTCCTACCTCCCTCCCCCGTCCCTCCACCACAGTCATGGTTCCTACCTCCCTCCCCGGTCCCCCCACCACAGTCATGGCTCCTACCTCCCTCCCCTGTCCCTCACCACAGTCATGGCTCCTACCTCCCTCCCCGGTCCCTCCACCACAGTCATGGCTCCTACCTCCCTCCCCGGTCCCTCCACCACAGTCATGGCTCCTACCTCCCTCCCCCGTCCCTCCACCACAGTCATGGCTCCTACCTCCCTCCCCCGTCCCTCCACCACAGTCATGGCTCCTACCTCCCTCCCCTGTCCCTCCACCACAGTCATGGTTCCTACCTCCCTCCCCCGTCCCTCCACCACAGTCATGGCTCCTACCTCCCTCCCCCGTCCCTCCACCACAGTCATGGCTCCTACCTCCCTCCCCCGTCCCTCCACCACAGTCATGGTTCCTACCTCCCTCCCCCGTCCCTCCACCACAGTCATGGCTCCTACCTCCCTCCCCCGTCCCTCCACCACAGTCATGGTTCCTACCTCCCTCCCCGGTCCCCCCACCACAGTCATGGTTCCTACCTCCCTCCCCGGTCCCCCCACCACAGTCATGGCTCCTACCTCCCTCCCCTGTCCCTCACCACAGTCATGGCTCCTACCTCCCTCCCCGGTCCCTCCATCACAGTCATGGCTCCTACCTCCCTCCCCCGTCCCCCCACCACAGTCATGGTTCCTACCTCCCTCCCGGTCCCCCCACCACAGTCATGGCTCCTACCTCCCTCCCGGTCCCTCCACCACAGTCATGGCTCCTACCTCCCTCCCGGTCCCTCCACCACAGTCATGGCTCCTACCTCCCTCCCGGTCCCTCCACCACAGTCATGGCTCCTACCTCCCTCCCCCGTCCCCCCACCACAGTCATGGCTCCTACCTCCCTCCCCGGTCCACCCACCACAGTCATGGCTCCTACCTCCCTCCCCCCCGTCCCTCCACCACAGTCATGGCTCCTCCATTCCTTCCTGTCTGAGCCATGGTACCCGTGAAGCTCAAAGCAAATGAAATCCAACACAGCTTCAGGTGTGTTTTCTGTGTGATTGTAGTTATCTCCCCCGCAGTACGCCTCATCAAGCAGCACAGTGTTTCCCCCCTGAACACAACACAGCTTCAGGTGTGTTTTCAGTGTGATTGTAGTTATCTCCCTCGCAGTACGCCTCATCAAGCAGCACAGTGTTTACCCCCCCTGAACACAACACAGCTCCTTTGAGAAAATGGTGAATAATGCATGCAAGCCTCTCTAATTAAAATAGCGACCCGTTCTTGGCCACACATCATTACCTTCGTGTCCGCGCTCCTCAAGAATATGTTGGCGCATCACACACACACAAACCGTAACCCCCCGACGCTTAAGCAGCACCCGTGGGGAAGGGGGGGGGCATTGTTTGGGCAGGCGAGGCAGACGGTAGTGGGGGGGTACCTAACGTGCGTGAAAGTATCAATCTGACATTTCCCTTTTGCTGATTAGCGTTTCATTCATGACCATTCAGCTCGTCATCTCTATCCAATCATTTCAATCAAGGCATGCTTACCTAGCTCCCTCCATATTCATGTCTAACAAGCACATTATCTGTTGATTTAGGGTTGTATAAATACCTCTTTAACAAAATAACAAGCTCAACAAACAGGGACCGTAATCCAATTCGACAGTGTATGGTCAACGGATATGGAGCTGATTTAATAAGCTATTGTGTCAGTCTGTCTGTCTGTCTGTCTGTCTGTCTGTCTGTCTGTCTGTCTGTCTGTCTGTCTGTCTGTCTGTCTGTCTGTCTGTCTGTCTGTCTGTCTGTCTGTCTGTCTGTCTGTCTGTCTGTCTGTCTGTCTGTCTGTCTGTCTGTCTGTCTGTCTGTCTGTCTGTCTGTCTGTTCAGGAACATTGTGAAATGAACTGAATCTCTCTGCTGGGCTCTGATAGTGAAGAAGCTTTAGTCATCAACGTCTTGAGATATTTTAACGTGACTTGGCAGTTGGGTCATGAATCCATGAGCTAATATCTAATCATTATGGCAGTTGTCACTGTTTTTGTCCGATGTGACTGAAGACAGCTTGGACCAAAATGACAAGGCAGCCGAGGTTAACTTGGGCACCACTGTATGTCATGAAAACGGTAGTTCATTTATCATCTTAGATATGTAGTTGCTTACATTGTTTAATATACCAAACATATTCACATGCTAATAACGATATTTCAGACCTGCCATTCTTAAAGGGCTAGTTCATCCAAAATCACCAACCAACTATAACTCTGCATGTTGGTACAAAGGAAAACATATCATGGTGGTGAAAGAACTCAATGTCAGAGGGAAGGAAGGAGAGAAATAGGGAGGGACGGAGGGAGAAAAGGAAGGGAGGACTAGTCTACACTCTTAGAAAAAAGGGTTCCAAAAGGGTTCTGCCACTGTTCCCATATGAGAACCGTTTTGGTTCAGGTAGAACTATTTTGGGTTCCAGGTAGAACACAAAAAGGGTTCTACCTGGAACCAAAACGGTCCTATCTGGAACCAAAAAGGTTATATCTGGAACCAAAAAGGGTTCTTCAAAAGGTTTCTCCAATGGGGACAGCTGAGAATCCTTTTAGGTTTTAGATAGCACCTTTCTTTCTTAGCATGGACAGGAGATTTAGCTCCACATAAACACACACACACACACACACACACACACACACACACACACACACACACACACACACACACACACACACACACACACACACACACACACACACACACACACACACACACACACACACACACACACACACACACACACACACACACACACACACACACACACATACACACACACACACACGCATGTACACACACGTAATTCCATTTGTTCCCTCTCGCCAGGCAGCTTGCTGTGGAACCAATGCAAGCCTAGTCTAGCTGAGTCTTAATTAACTGACCAGGCATGATTTAGCTGCTTTAAATTATCATTACACTATCCTACTTTTCTTCATTCCTCATCCCAACTGTCACAGCCTTTAAGCATTCTAATAGGCCGTCTTTAGAGTGCCTCTTCTGGTGTTAAAATAGACTCGGAGGACAGACGTCTTCGTGATTCGTGAAAAGCAGAGTCAATGTATAAAGCTAACTTCCTGCACCCTGCTTCCTGCTTCGTGCCTCTGTCTTTTGTCTTTATTTGTTCCTGGTGATTGTAATGAACCCATAGTTTAGCCCCTGACATGACATGAGAGCATGCTCATTTAGCCTCTCCGTGGTCTGGTGTCTTGGTCTCTGCGTTGTAGAAATGATGCAGGTGATTTCTATGAAGAGGAGGAGAGTGGGAGGAAGGGAGGGAAAATGTGTTATTGATTCAGCCAGTTTCCCCTCCATATACTGCTCTCTCAGCAGCTATGCTAAAATCAACGCCGACATTTGGCTAAACCTTAAACCTGGAAGCTTGACCGACAATACCTATGTACTTCTCTGTAATTAAAAAATTGATTAATCTTGAGCACTGGGCTGTCATAAATACCCTGTTATTTTGAGCCGCGCTTCGGTGCAGCCTCAAATGAATATAAACAGAGAAATTGACAGTGGCTATGACTATGTATACATCAGTGTGAATGGGCGCTGAGGACCCAACTCTACCTGTTGCCTTTGGAGAGAAGCAACACCTTCCAGCTTCTTTGGGCATATTAACATCCAAGATGGCTGCCGTCATCATCAGTACCATGAGAGGCCTCTTGGCTCATGTCAGGGAAATGACTGAGGCAAAGCCTCGGAGGGGTGTGAGAGAATGTCCTTCTACCACATAGATGCTCATACAATACTGAGGAACATTGTCTCTCTCTCTGGGTTGGAATCATAGGACAGAAGAAGATAGTCTACCAACCACTTCCCCTGCTACTGCACGGTCTTCAGCTGCAGCTTTGATATCCAAACAGAAGTGAGGAATTCTTTCCAAAGTTGCAATTAAGCAGATGTGTAAACCAGGTATGAGCAGTAATGAATCATGACTGTTTTAATGGTGCATTGTTTCCATAATAACGAGGGGAGGGTGTGTGCAGCGATAAACAGACATGCAGAATAGACAGTGCTGTATTGACACAGCACTGCTGTCCTTTGAGAGGGCCTGTCTGATGCAAAGGATATTGAAAATGTCCAACTTACTCCCGCAAAAAAACTTTTCCCTTCTATTTAGTTATTACCCAAAGTACTGAGTGATTTCATTCCCTGTTCCACTTGTAAAACTACCCTTTGAAGTCAACTTAGTGGGTATTTTTTCCCCACACACAAAATTGTTTCTGATATAATCTTTAATTAGGAGATTGAATGTTTTTCCAATTGGGGAATAAAAATGAAATGGTTTGCTCTTGGTACAGAGTGTTTTGTCCCAAGGACAAATATGAATGTCCCTATTTAGATCACTCAACTGACAGCAGACAGTAAAGTGCTTGTTTTATTAGAGTGAGTGATTGTGTGTGTGTGTTCATTCTCGGTCTACAGGCACATCTCATGAGACTGACTGTATCACAACTCTGCCACCTTGAACGCTTGGATTCCTCCAACTAGAGTCCTGAGCAACAATATCTTTGGTCAAAAGTAGTATAAGAAGGGGATAGGGGGCCATTTGGAACACAGACTTTGTTGTCTGAGGCTGGGAAGACTGCCATAGCGATGTTTAAGCACCGTCTAGCTTTGTTGTCTAAACTACTGTCTTCTTTGTCTTCTGGACACATCTCGTGGACTCCCTTAGTAACGGCAGTTTGCCATTGTTTAATCAAGCATGTTGTTAACATGGTGGCTTTGATTTTTAGCACTGACACGTTTGGCTATTGTTACTGTTAACTTGTAGCTAAAATGATCCAAGGCTGTATTTGTGGAATAGAACACTCAAAACTCTTTAGAATACACGTACTGCAAGTACCGTAATAATTCAACATAGAACTCTTACACCAAAAAAAGAGGTGTTTTTCCATAAACAAGAACATGACCCAGAAGGTTGGTGGCACCTTATTTGGGGAGGACGGGCTCGTGGTAACAACTGGAGCAGAATCAGTGGAATGATATCAGACACATGGTTTCCACGTGTTTGATGTCATTTCATTTGCGCCGTTACGACAATCATTATGAGCCGTCCTCCCATCAGCAGCCTCCCCTGGAATATAACCATGCTCAATGATGAAACGTTCTCAAATTGAAATGTTTCGTAACATCAATAAAATAACATCAACACCTTAATCGACGTTCCAGCAGTGTATTTGATCTGTGCATGTGCTAGCGCCAGCCAAGAGCCTCTCTCTTTGAGTCTTAGAAGTAGTTTTCACATACACGCTATATATGTCCGAACTCAGAATCAAATATGTTCCAGCATGTCACTGCGATGCTCTAAACGGTCCCCGACCTTGTAGTCTGCAGTACCACGGGTTCAAACATGAGGCATGACATGGGTCATGTGATCTGGGTCAACTGGCATCAACGGGGCAGATATGAGGCTGAGATGATAAGCCTCTGTAAGCCCCTGTCCTGTCTGGTCAGGTCACTGTCAGTCACTCCCAGGATGCATTGTGGTTGTGCGCCTGTGCCTGCGGTCCGCCTCCCTTTGAGCAGGGCTATAACCCTCTCTCTCTCTGCCAGTCTACGGGTCCATCCGAAATAACACTCTATTGCCTATTGAGCGCACTATATAGGATAATTTTGAAGGTCAAAAATAGTGCACTATATAGGTAATAGGGTGTAATTTCAGCCTCAGCCTCTGTGCCAGTGTACATGCCCACAGTTCATCTCCAGAGATGGGCAGTGCCAAGCAGCTACAGCTGTTCAAACAGGTCAGTGGGTAGAGTAGATCAGACGCAGCACCAGGGGCAGTGCCAGCTAGTCAGTACCACCGTGGTGCTCTACATCTCGGCAGGCCCCGTGGGAACAGCGATGCCACGTGCCAAGCTGCGAGGAACCGCTGCACGGTGCACAGCCACTACTCTCTCTGTCTGACAGCTTAGTACAATCAGTCCTCCAGCTCTCCAGGTCTCAACACACAACCATGCAGCAACACTGTAGCTCTGTTATATAACCACTGGCTGCGCTAGCAAGGTGATAACACAGATATTGCAATCATTCAGTTGAACATTTAATCTGGGGGTTTAACCCTTTCTCCATCACTTTGCATGAACCTCTCACCCTAGGCCTTTTGACTGGCCTTGGCCCTTTTAATGCTGAAATCCCATAATAGAACTGGGAGCCATGTGAGCCCATAACAGAGTGACCTGGGCTGGGCAGATGTTAAGAGTGGGCCATTTAAACATCAGATTAATGACGAGGCCAGCTGTAGGATTAAAGGGCTATGTGGCACTGCGGTAATCTTCTACCCGGTAACACTGAGCAATTGTCTCCTATAGGTGAACTAAACCTTTTTTCCCGTTGAGACTCGGTCCGTCGCCCACTTATGTCAAACGATCTTGTCGATAGCCATTATTGCATTAAATACACAGAAACAAAGGGCTTATGCTGCGGAATGGGCCAGAAGGTAATACAGATGTAGTTAATGTAAGATTGTAAAGGTCAACAGGCTATAAGTGGTACAACCCACAAGACATCCTCTGCCCTGATAAAGCAGGAAGACAGACAGACTATGGGAACACTCATTGGGGCTAAAAGAAATGTCGTATAAACATTGGCCCACTTATGTCTTTAACAGCATATACCTAATGTTGTGTCTGAGCTCTGCAGGCCTTTGAACCGTAGTCGAGCCTGAAGGATCCCTCCTCTTCCTCTACTGTTTCCATACAGTCCAGCTGCGTGTGACAGAGTTTTACATGCCACTGCAGTCAGTGATTACTGTTGTACAGTCTCCCCCAGCTGTTGATCTGTTCCTTCCCCTCCCCTTCCTATTTGCATTGGCTAATTTGGCCTGTTATTCAGAGCAGCGTGATAAATCTGAAGGTCTGGAGGGTCAATGGTGCGGTGATGCGGCGCTCCTTGTCGTTACCGTTACAGACAGCCATGACCGGTGACCCGTGTGATGAGGCGTGCTGCTGTGCCCGCTGCTCCCAGCACCCAACGGTCAGTCACACAGGCTTAGGCGCAGCAGGGGGTGTGAGAGGGCCCACAGCCGTGCCTGACACCCTGACAGCTTCATCAGCGTTAAGACAACCCCCCCACTCTCGCCCCCCTCGCCCCTCTCCATGCCCGTGGACAGCTCCAGCCACCAGGCCAGCTATAATTAATCCATACCACCTATGGGCTTTGTTCATTTCTCAGCTCTCGTAACAACGATGGCGCAGTGGGCGGTATTGTCAGACCAGCGACTGCGGGTAATTGGCTGGTCGAGGCTGTTGTGACGGCCTGGAGGGAGGGAGACCTTTTGAAGTGGGCTGCTTGTCACACAGAGGACTTTAACAGTGTCGCGATTAGGACAAAATAAGTGGAGTGGGGATGACAACCTGATGGAAGAGAGAGGATGAAATGGTTGAGGAGAGGAAGGAGAGAGGGATTTAGAGAGAGAGAGATAGAGAGAGAGAGACTGACAGAGAATGAGAGAGAGATTTGGAGAGTGGAAGGGAGAGGAAGGAGGAGAGAAAGTGAGAGAGGTAAAAGAGGAAGATGGACAGTTAGACGCTACAAAGAAAGAATGGAGAGTTTATGATCAGGCCAGAGATACAGTCAACAGCTAATGTAGAACCTTGCCAGTGGGAACAACAACCAAATCCCATCAAATGAGACTAACACACCCTTCAGAAGGAGACCCACAGAAGACCTTCAGAAGACCCACAGAAGAACTTCAGAAGACCCACAGAAGACCCTCAGAAGAACCACAGAAGACCTTCAGAAGACCCACAGAAGACCTTCAGAAGACCCACAGAAGACCTTCAGAAGACCCACAGAAGACCCACAGAAGACCCACAGAAGACATTCAGAAGACCTTCAGAAGACCCTCAGAAGACCATTAGAAGACCCTCAGAAGACATTCAGAAGACCCTCAGAAGACCCTTAGAAAACCCTCAGAAGACCTTCAGAAGACCCTCAGAAGACCCTCAGAAGACCTTCAGAAGACCCTCAGAAGACCCTTAGAAGACTCTCAGAAGACCCTCAGAAGACCCTCAGAAGACCTTCAGAAGACCCTCAGAAGACCCTTAGAAGACTCTCAGAAGAGCCTTGGCTGAAGCCTAAATGCAGTTTAGACATGAGCACTTCATACAGCTCCACAGACAGAAAAATGTCAGTTGAGCGAGAGATAGGATCATTTTGTTTACCTTTCGAAGCAGTCAAATTGATGAAAAACTGGACTGGAAACGTATTACCTTTCTGCTTGGTCGAGAGAACTACCACGTTTTTCCTGCACTAACCCGCACTGTGAAACGTATTACCTTTCTGTTTGGTCGAGAGAACTACCGCGTTTTTCCTGCACTAACCCGCACTGTGAAACGTATTACCTTTCTGCTTGGTCGAGAGAACTACCGCATTTTTCCTGCACTAACCCGCACTGTGAAACGTATTACCTTTCTGTTTGGTCGAGAGAACTACCTCGTTTTTCCTGCACTAACCCACACTGTGAAACTTATTACCTTTCTGTTTGGTCGAGAGAACTACCACGTTTTTCCTGCACTAACCCGCACTGTGAAACGTATTACCTTTCTGCTTGGTCGAGAGAACTACCGCGTTTTTCCTGCACTAACCCGCACTGTGAAACGTATTACCTTTCTGCTTGGTCGAGAGAACTACCGTGTTTTTCCTGCACTAACCCGCACTGTGAAACGTATTACCTTTCTGCTTGGTCGAGAGAACTACCGCATTTTTCCTGCACTAACCCGCACTGTGAAACGTATTACCTTTCTGCTTGGTCGAGAGAACTACCGTGTTTTTCCTGCACTAACCCGCACTGTGAAACGTACACTACATGGGTGTAAACCAAATAAGCAATTGATTTACTTCCCCTTAGTAAATCCCATTCCCGCAGGGTTGGATAAAAGCTGATCAGTTTGCGATGGGGGAAATGTGTTTTGCTTGTTCTCTTTATTGGGGGCTGTAGTGCTGTCATGGTACAACTGGCTGGAACGATGACCCTGGAAGACTACAAATCAAGCCGGCAATTATAACTTCAAATAGCCTGGAGAGCCATTCACCTACAGTGCCAATTGACGGGCGACGGGCAGCGCCTGTGTAAAACTAGAAAGCAATTACTCAACACTGTAAAGGCCTAGCTTTAGTGAAAGGGGATGGGAAAGAAAAAAACTACAGAATCTCTCTACTGGCCCATGCTACAGTTATTCTTTCTCTGGCTGTAACATTGGCATTTCATAAATAAACCAGAGCTTTGCTATGTTGAAAATATGCCCCAAGTCACTGTTTTGTTCTCCCGTTAAACTTGCGCATAAGCCTCCTTTAGTGCCGCTAAAATAACTTGTCATGACAGAGAAGGTTGGAAGCAGCACAATCAATTTCCATTAACATACGAAAATGAGCTCAGAAATGGTAAGCTATCCCTCTGACCGAGGGTAGACCGGTGTGTGTGTGTGTTTGTGTGTGAGAGACGGAGAGTTAGAGAGAGAGGGGGAGAGATATGGGAGATATGGAAAGAGAGAGTGGGAGAGTTGGGAGAGAGACAGGAAGAGAGAGTGGGAGAGTTGGGAGAGAGACAGGAAGAGAGAGTGGGAGAGTTGGGAGAGAGACAGGAAGAGAGAGTGGGAGAGTTGGGGAGAGAAACAGAGAGAGAGAGTGGGAGAGTTGGGGAGAGAGAGAGAGTGGAAGAGTTGGGGAGAGAGACAGCGAGAGGGAGTGGGAGAGTTGGGGAGAGAGATAGGGAGAGAGAGTGGGAGAGTTGGGGGAGAAGGAGAGAAAGTGGGAGAGTTGGAGAGAGAGAGGGAGGGAGTGTTTGGAAGAGAGACAGAGAGAGAGAGAGAGAGAGGGAGAGTTGGGGAGAGTTGGGGAGAGAGACAGCGAGAGGGAGTGGGAGAGTTGGGGAGAGAGACAGCGAGAGAGAGTGGGAGAGTTGGGCGAGAAGGAGAGAATGTGGGAGAGTTGGAGAGAGAGAGAGAGAGGGAGGTGGTGTTTGGGAGAAAGACAGAGAGAGAGAGAGGGAGTGTTTGGGAGAGAGACAGAGTGGGTGAGAGAGAGAGAGAGAGTGTCTGGGTGATAGAGAGAGAGAGAGAGAGAGAGAGAGAGAGAGAGAGAGAGAGAGAGAGAGAGAGAGAGAGAGAGAGAGAGAGAGAGAGAGGGTGGGAGAGTTGGAGGGAGAGAGAGAGAAAGTGGGAGAGTTGGGGAGAGACAGAGAGAGAAAGAGATAGAGATAGAGAGAGGAAGGGAGGGAGAGTTGGGGAGAAAAACAGAGAGAGAGGGAGGGAGTGTCTGGGTGATAGACAGAGAGAGAGAGAGAGAGAGAGAGAGAGAGAGAGAGAGAGAGAGAGAGAGAGAGAGAGAGAGAGAGAGAGAGAGAGAGAGAGAGAGAGAGAGAGAGAGAGAGAGAGAGAGAGAGAGTTGGGGAGAGAGACAGAAAGAGGGAGGGAGAGTGGGTGAGTGAGACAGAGAGAAAGAGAGAGAGAAAGAGAGGGAGGGAGAGTGGGTGAGAGAGAGAGAGAGAGAGAGAGAGAGAGAGAGAGAGAGAGAGAGAGAGAGAGAGAGAGAGAGAGAGAGAGGGAGGGAGAGTTGGGGAGAAAAACAGAGAGAGTGGGAGAGTTGGGGAGAGAGAATGGGAGAGAGAGTGGCAGAGTTGGGAAGAGAGACAGGGAGAGAGAGTGGGAAAGTTGGGGAGAGAGACAGAGAGACAGAGTGGGAGAGAGTCAGAGAGAGACAGAGAGAAAGAGAGTGGGCGAGTTGTGGAGAGAGAGAGAAAGTGGGAGTTTTTGGGAGAGAGACAGAGAGAGAGAGAGAGAGAGTAGGTGAGAGAGACAGAGAGAGAGAGAGAGAGAGAGAGAGAGAGAGAGAGAGAGAGAGAGAGAGAGAGAGAGAGAGAGAGAGAGAGAGAGAGAGAGAGCTGGGGACAGAGACAGAGAGAGGGAGGGAGAGTGGGTGAGAGAGAGAGAGAGAGAGAGAGAGAGAGAGAGAGAGAGAGAGAGAGAGAGAGAGGGTGGGAGAGTTGGAGGGAGAGAGAGAGAAAGTGGGAGAGTTGGGGAGAGACAGAGAGAGAAAGAGATAGAGATAGAGAGAGGAAGGGAGGGAAAGTTGGGGAGAAAAACAGAGAGAGAGTGAGGGAGAGTTGGGGAGAGGGAGAGCGAGAGAGACAGAGAAGTTGGGGAGAGAGACAAAGAGAGAGAGGGAGGGAGTGTCTGGGTGATAGACAGAGAGAGAGAGAGAGAGAGACAGAGAGAGAGAGAGAGAGAGAGAGAGAGAGAGAGAGAGAGAGAGAGAGAGAGAGAGAGAGAGAGAGAGAGAGAGAGAGAGAGGGAGAGATGCAGCATCACATTAATCGCCTGGAAACATGTTCTTTTCCCTGTCAACGTCCACACTTCCCAAGTTCACCAGTAGAGGGAACAACGGCACAGCCAGATACAAACCCCTTGAGTTTATGACATTGTCTTTTGCTGGTCCCCTTCCAAATCTCGATATACAGTGCATTCAGAAAGTATTCAGACCCATTCCCTTTTTCCACATTGTTACGTTACAGACTAAAATTGATTAAATGATATTTTTTCCTCATCAATCTACACACAACACCTCATAACGACAAGGTGAAAATACATTTTTGTTAATTTCTTACAAATAAAAAACAGAAATACCTTATTCACGTAAGTATTCAGACCATTTGCTATGAGATTCGAAATTGAGCTCAGGAGCACCCTGTTTTCATTGATCATCCTTAAGATGTTTCTGCAACTTGAAGTCCACCTGTAGTAAATTAAATTGATTGGACATGATCTGGACAGGCACACACCTGTCTATATAATGTGCAACAAACCATGAGGTCTAAGGAATTGTCCGTAGAGCTCCGAGGCAGGATTGTGTCGAGGCACAGATCTGAGGTAGGGTACCAAAACATTTCTGCAGCACTGAAGGTCCCCAAGAACACCGTGGCCTCCATCATTCCTAAACGGAAGATGTTTGGAACCACCAAGACTCTTCCTAGAGCTGGCCACCCAGCCAATCTGAGCAATTGTCACTGTGATAGAGCTCCAGAGCGCTCAGGACCTCAGACTGGGTGAAAATTAACCATCCAACAGGACAACGAACCTAAGCACACAGCCAAGACAACGCAGGAGTGGCTTCAGGACAAGTCTCTGAATGTCCTTGAGTGGCCCAGCCAGAGCCCATACTTGAATCTGATTGAACATCTTTGGAGAAACCTGAAAATAGCTGTGCAGAACGCTCCCCATCCAACCTGACAGATCTTGAGAGGATATGCAGAGAAGAATGGGAGAATCTCCCCAAATACAGTTGTACCAAGCTTGAAGCGTCATACCCAAGAAGAATCGAGGCTGTAATCGCTGGTAAAGGTGCCCCATTACGGGGTATTGTGTGTAGATTGATGAGGGGAAAAAACGATTGAATCCATCTTAGAATAAGGCTGTAACGTAACAAAATGTGGAAAAAGTCAAGGGGTCTGAATACTATCTGAATGCACTGTATAGGGATGAGTTCTTTCTGTGAAATGTCATTTAAAACATCACTGCTTGAGCTATTTATGTCTGAGTTACAGCCAGCTTCTCTCCTCAGAACAGATTGTGCTGACTGACTGCACCTTTTGTTGGATGCCCAATCTACAACTAATTAACATCAAAGTCATTTAAACCACAAATGGATTTCTACAAGCTATAAATGATGCAGTAGCTCCATCCACCGTCGTCGCCAGCTTCTTATCGCTTTAGGACAACCTGGGGAAGGTTTGACATATCCTTGAAGTGTCCTCGTCCTTGTCAAGACAGTCACTCTCATACTGTCAAACATAATATCAGGCGAGAAAAAATGCAGCAATCTTCTCCAGGAAAGAACAATGTTTCTACTTGAGGATAACCATAGAAACACAGGCCTAGTTAATATGTTTACCATAACACTCTGTCAAATGATAGACAGCAGTGGTTCCCAACCCTGTATCTCCAGTACCCACAACATTACACAGTTTAGTTGCAGCCCTGGACAAACACAACTCATTCAATTCATTGGGGGCTTGAGGATGAGTTGACACGTTGATTTAAATAGAACGCAGAGAGTATGTCACACTGTGTAGGGTGCCTGCATGAAACTGTCCTTAGATGATGCAAAACACCAGAAACCAAGAAGATACCAGATAGCCTCACTGTCTTTCCTCACTCCTACCAAAGTGTTTGTGATTCCCATCCATCCCATTAACACCACTTCTCACATTTCGTCTGCGATGTCACTAATTGAGTGTTAACTTGGCAAGCAGAGGCATTAATTATGTGACACGTCATCTTAATGAGAGATCCCAGATGTACACCGCGGAGTCAGGAGAACATTTATAAGTAACACTTTACTAATTGACAAATATCTCATAGGAGATATGAAGGCCTAACACAGAAATTAGAATGTGGCTAACCTATGATTCTGTGTTTTGATTGGTTGGCAGTGTCCTAGCATGAATTGCATTGGCTCATTGTTACTGTAGCAACATTTTCTAACCTAGAAGAAGTTGTTACGGTTAGGATATGATAGGCTGAGGGTTAGAGTGTATGGTTAATATTAGGGGTAAGGTTATTGCTCCTTGAATTTAGCTACAGGGGAATATCTGTCACACCCTGACCATAGTTTGCTTTGTATGTTCTATGTTTGGTTTGGTCAGGGTGTGATCTGAGTGGGCATTCTATGTTGTGTGTCTAGTTTGTCTGTTTCTGTGTTTGGCCTGATATGGTTCTCAATCAGAGGCAGGTGTTAGTCATTGTCTCTGATTGGGAGCCATATTTAGGTAGCCTGTTTTGTGTTGGGTTTTGTGGGTGATTGTTCCTGTCTTTGTGTTTGTGACACCAGATAGGACTGTTTCGGTTTTTCACGTTTCTTGTTTTGTAGATTGTTGTATTTTCATCTTTATTAAAGATGTACAAAAATAACCACGCTGCATTTTGGTCCGCCTCTCTTTCACCAGAAGAATCCCATGACAATATCCCTGTATGAAACTAGAAGTTAGTATAATGGAAAACTGCTCCCACTACTCTTACAGACCATTATGTAACTAACACCAATGATAATATTACAGACAGACCACAGAGTCATTTTCCCGTTATGTGACTAACACCAATGACAATATTCATTACAAAAGCTGCCAAATGAGGAGCAACATATGTATCAAATAGCTTCCTATTTTCTTTGTAATTAAGGTTCTTCCCTCACTTGAAGCGCTACAGTGTCTGGGCTGCCAGTCTAAAGGCCCAGGGATTACCACTAAAGGAAATGATTACTGCTGCTGCTGTCTTCATTCTCTAAGGAAGCAGACCGACATTCAGAAAACCCACTGGTTTCATTCGCTCATTGAGGATAACGTTGCATGTGCACACGCACACTTACAGAAACACACACACACGCACACACACACAGGCTTTCTCCCCCCAACATGACTACAACATATAGGACTTTGAGTTGAGTATAGTGGAATAGCTCAGTGCTGTTCCCCCGACAACAGTTTCCATAGGCATGACACTTGAGAGCGTCATTACGTGCGTGTATGAGCGCTCCACTCCTACAGTCAGGATCAACCCTGGTCCTTCCTGCAGTAACACCATTCTATTCTGTTCCATTCCACACAGTGTTCAGAGAAAACAGCTCATCTCAGCAGAAAGACGATAGGACTGACAGCTGTTGGGAATTTTAGTATGTCATGCCGAATTCACTCACTACTGCTACACTTCAATCACTACCGCACAATAACGGCAAGGATTGCTCGAAGAACATGTAGTATATGTGTGTGTGAGGGTGTGTGTGAGGGTGGACATGTTTAACTATACTTGTGGGGACCAGGTTAGGGTAAGGGTTAGGGGTTAGAGGTTAGGAGTTAGGGAAAATAGGATTTTGAATGGGACTGTGTCCTCACAAGTTGTACATGACTCTGTGTGTGTGTGTGTGACTGTGTGAGAGAGTCCTTCTGAGCCATTTGACATGTATGTTAGGATTTTAGACAATACGGAGGCAAAATACTATTATCTTTTGCCGTTGTTTGCTTTCCCAACTGGTTAATATGAATAAATAATGAACCCAAAATACATCACGGATTACTGCTTGAGCCTCTTATTTCTAAATGAGTGTTTTAGCAACTTAAAATACTTTTAGTTTTTCTGTAAATCCCCTTTCTTGCTAAACAAGCATCTTTACTTTCTTATTTGATGTTGGAAACTATAATTTCTAGGTTTTTTGAAAACCACTGGGTAAGACCCAAGGGAAAAGGAGCTGAATGTTTACCACAGAGAGAAAAACAGTCCATAAAACATCACATTCTAGAGAAACCTCTTGAGTCAACCACAGTACAGGCTTGTTACCTGGGAAACTGAGGACACCTGGAAAATCAAAGAAACGTGTATGAGAGAGTATGATAAACCGCTCCACATTGATGGCTTGGCTGTCTAGTCTACGTGCACCTGCAGGTATTTGAATCACACCTGTCTGAACGAGTGGCCAGTAGGGAGGATGAGGGACAAGTGTCTCCATGACAACTCAGTACCACCATCAGCCCCATCATCAGGTTAATGACTCAGTCATAAATAATGTGTGTGTGTGTGTGTGTGTGTGTGTGTGTGTGTATGTGTGTATGTGTGTGTGTGTGTTTGTATGATATGGGATTTATAATCCAGTAGTTATAGTGCCAGTTTTGTTATTGTGCTGTATAAGAGTAAGGACCAATTATGTAGGGTCAAACTAGAAGAGTGATGGAAGCTGACTGGCCTATAAATGTGAACATTGATGCCATTAAAAGTCTGTAATAAGACACAACAGGGTTGTTAGTTTAGTTCTGTATGGTGCCACAGCCACATACAACGCATATCTGACCTTGTAATTTTCAACAATATATGTAAATTACACTCGAGTGGGATTGAACAACTTATTTTCTCAGTTTCCTTTCGCATCGACAATGCAGAAACACTTCCTCCAGCTACTGTAGCAAGGCATTTTCAACACAATGTATAAAAAGCAACTGCCTTGTAATTGAAACATACTGTTAAATATAGAGCATATTCAGAAAGAACCAGAAAAGCCTCAACATTTTCACAAGACAGCACATCAATAGAGTCCCTTTCAGATCTGCAGTACAACAGGATGGGGCGAGACGTAATAACACCCATATGTCCTCAAACATCAGAGAAACAGAGCAAACTAGGTCGGCGCAAATCAAAACTACTTCAAGAGTATCACTATGTGGCCCCCACTCTTATGAAGCCTGGCCTTGATCCAAAATGGCACCCTATTTCCTACAAAATGGCACCCTATTTCCTACAAAATGGCACCCTATTTCCTACAAAATGGCACCCTATTTCCTACAAAATGGCACCTTATTTCCTACATAGTGCCAGTGTTTGGAGGATATATTGACACGGGGGTTGTTAGGCCCAAGACCAAGTCAAGGGCTGGCAAAGCATGCCAATACATCCTGCCAATACTGGTTTCGAGGGCATTATCACTTTTATACAACAGGTTACCAACATGTTTGCGGCCAGTGGTTAATTGGGGTCAATTAAATTGATAAGCCTCTTGCAACTTTCCTTTTCGACTGTGCTAATTGGTAGCATGTCCTTAGCGATGCAATGCATAATAGCATTTGTGATGGCTTTGTCTTTTCGATGTTTGCTTGTAGGGCATAAACGCTGTCAGTGTTGACTGCTTCGGGCAACATCCCTAGATTGGCTGGTGCTTGAGGGGAGTTTGTCAATACCATGGCACAAACTCAAACATGCCTAGATTGGCTGGTGCTTGAGGGGAGTTTATCAATACCGTGACGCAAACTCAAACTTCCTGCATGTTCCAAAGAGTGATTTTGCTTCAGATGTTGAAAAAGGTTTGTTGTATTACCACTTCCTAGCCACCTGTCTACGGCACAATTTGCACCGAACATTGCTCTGCTTTTTGTCGGACTTCAAAAAGCCAAACCACATCCAGATTACTGAAACAGTTGAACCCTTTCTATCAATAATTTCTTCGTTGGAAGCTGCTCCTTCTCCATGGCTATCACTGCCACTGTTTTCGCCTACATCACTCATAGTGGCAACCCCATCACTCGAGGTGCTAAGTGGTTTTTAGTGGGCGTATACCTCTCCACGTTCCTATTGTCACTTCTCCGCACGTTCCTGCTGCGTCAGAGGTGAAATGGACTGCTGGACCTAATTATTCTATATCGACATTATTAAAAATGAATATAAATGTTTTTATATCGTTATTGAGGGAAGTAATTACCTCAATAATTATTGATATTGATTTATCGCCCAGCCCTACCCAGTCATTCATTCTAAATGTTCCATTGCCATACTTGCTGGCAACATTCTTATCCCTTGCTTGCTAGCTAGCCAACTACGGCTAACTTAAAGTCACGTCAAACAGTGCAGCCAGAATAACAGCAAAGTAGCTGCATTTGCATTTGCACAGTTTTCTGGTGACATTTATTTGGATACATCCATAACAATGAGCTAATGATGCGCAATTTCACCTGGCATAGAAGATGTGCTCTCTCATCAGGACACTGTTGTTCAGAGGAGCTAGCCAACAACACAGCTAACACAGTCACTTCAAACTGAAGCTGGAAAGACTGCAAACTAGCTGCATTTCATTTAGTTTTCCCTTTTTTCCATTGACATTTCATTGTATATAGTCATAAAAATGATGGCAGCTAATTCCTGATTTCTGGCTGAGAAAAGCTGTCTGTCTGTTTCGTCCTGACTCCCGACATGTTCATTACAATGGGACAGCTGGAGATTGAGATTTAGCAAACGTCTGAGAGACAGACAGCAAGGTTCATACAAATCTTCGCTGTTGAAAACCAAATGTTAGTCTAAAAGAAATGGGGGATAATGTCTAGATGCTTTTTATAGTGGAGATCATGTTTATAAATTGACTGGCTGGGCTGATGAGATAGTGGATTGCGCAGTGATATGGAACAGAGTAAATAGGCATTTCAACGTCATAGCTTCAGCCGGTGGTAGCTTGTGGAATAGACATCGGCTGGAATGTGGTTTTAAACAATCAGCATCCAGGATTAGACCCACCCGTTATATAGAAAAGGGCGGCATTTCGGATACGTCCCAGATTCTCTACATCCAGACTGATTGGCTGTGTGACTATATGTCATTAAGGAGTGAGACATTTAAAACCAAATCATTTTTCCATGCTTGGCTAATGATATCTATATATAACTCTATACTGTACATTAGAGTCCAGATACTTAGCAGTGAGATAGAGGGCTGGTGTATTAGACATCTCTCCCAGTGTCGTCCATGTCCCTTACATCTAGATGCAGCGTCGCCCCCCGGGAGATAGAGGCTCATCTATTTAAAACAGTGTTCCACCTCATCACCATATAGGAACAGCTAATGGTACATATAATATATATATAAAATGAAATCAGCTTTGGAAGCAAGCTTGAAGACATTCTCTAGTACAAACGTGTCTCATTAAAATATGTAAAAGAAAATAGTGACATTTAACCATTGCAGTTATACGTCACCTGATCTGAATATTAGTCAGATCATTAAAATATGTAAAAGAAAATAGTGACATTTAACCATTGCAGTTATACGTCACCTGATCTGAATATTAGTCAGATCATTAAAATATGTAAAATAAAATAGTGACATTTAACCATTGCAGTTATACGTCACCTGATCTGAATATTAGTCAGATCATTAAAATATGTAAAATAAAATAGTGACATTTAACCATTGCAGTTATACGTCACCTGATCTGACATATTAGTCATATATGTCACATATGATATGGTTACATATTACTGAGATAAGACATCGGCCTTTCCTGGGTTTTTACACCGTGCTCCAAACTGACAAGATTTCCATTTAACAGAAGAGGTGCATGTTATTGAAGCATCGCCTGTCCGCCACATAGCTAAAGTATGTGTTAGTTTGATCAAAGCAAGGCTGTGGACTTGCTGTGCTACTGATGATAGGTGGGGTACAGTTACACTAGCAGACTGGTAAAACACCATCAGCACTGTGTGTGTGTGTGTGTGTGTGTGTGTGTGTGTGTGTGTGTGTGTGTGTGTGTGTGTGTGTGTGTGTGTGTGTGTGTGTGTGTGTGTGTGTGTGTGTGTGTGTGTGTGTGTGTGTGTGTGTGTGTGTGTGTGTGTGTGTGTGTGTGTGTGTGTGTGTGTGTGTGATTGGGGGAAGGATAACTATCCTCGTCATAGCCCCGGGATGAGGAAACACTTTTTAAATTATTGAATGGTAAATCTGAACTGATATAGTGAGTTATTCTGTCTGTAGTGAATGGTAAATCTGAACTGATATAGTGAGTTATTCTGTCTGTAGTGAATGGTAAATCTGAACTGATATAGTGAGTTATTCTGTCAGTAGTGAATGGTAAATCTGAACTGTTATAGTGAGTGTCTGTAGCTGAACTGATATAGTGAGTTATTCTGTCTGTAGTGAAATCTGAACTGTAAATTATTCTGAACTGATATAGTGAGTTATTCTGTCTGTAGTGAATGGTAAATCTGAACTGATATATAGTTATTCTGTCTGTAGTTAAATTGAACTGATATAGTGAGTTATTCTGTCTGTAGTGAATGGTAAATCTGAACTGATATAGTGAGTTATTCTGTCTGTAGTGAATGGTAAATCTGAACTGATATAGTGAGTTATTCTGTCTGTATAATAGTGAGTTATTCTGTCTGTAGTAAATCTGAACTGAATGGTAAAATCTGAACTGATATATGAGTTATTCTGTCTGTAGTGAATGGTAAATCTGAACTGATATAGTTTATTCTGTCTGTAGTGAATGGTAAATCTGAACTGATATAGTGAGTTATTCTGTCTGTAGTGAATGGTAAATCTGAACTGATATAGTGAGTTATTCTGTCTGTAGTGAATGGTAAATCTGAACTGATATAGTGAGTTATTCTGTCTGTAGTGAATGGTAAATCTGAACTGATATATTGAGTTATTCTGTCTGTAGTGAATGGTAAATCTGAACTGATATAGTGAGTTATTCTGTCTGTAGTGAATGGTAAATCTGAACTGATATAGTGATTATTCTGTCTGTAGTGAGTTATTTATGTCTGTAGTGAATGGTAAATCTGAACTGATATAGTGAGTTATTCTGTCTGTAGTGAATGGTAAATCTGAACTGATATAGTGAGTTATTCTGTCTGTAGTGAATGGTAAATCTGAACTGATATAGTGAGTTATTCTGTCTGTAGTGAATGGTAAATCTGAACTGATATAGTGAGTTATTCTGTCTGTAGTGAATGGTAAATCTGAACTGATATAGTGAGTTATTCTGTCTGTAGTGAATGGTAAATCTGAACTGATATAGTGAGTTATTCTGTCTGTAGTGAATGGTAAATCTGAACTGATATAGTGAGTTATTCTGTCTGTAGTGAATGGTAAATCTGAACTGATATAGTGAGTTATTCTGTCTGTAGTGAATGGTAAATCTGAACTGATATTATTCTGTCTGTAGTGAATGAATCTGTTATTTATTCTGTCTGTAGTGAATGGTAAATCTGAACTGATATATTTATTCTGTCTGTAGTGAATGGTAAATCTGAACTGATATAGTGAGTTATTCTGTCTGTAGTGAATGGTAAATCTGAACTGATATAGTGAGTTATTCTGTCTGTAGTGAATGGTAAATCTGAACTGATATAGTGAGTTATTCTGTCTGTAGTGAATGGTAAATCTGAACTGATATAGTGAGTTATTCTGAGTTATTGAACTGTCTGTCTGTAGTGAATGGTAAATCTGAACTGATATAGTGAGTTATTCTGTCTGTAGTGAATGGTAAATCTGAACTGATATAGTGAGTTATTCTGTCTGTAGTGAATCTGAACTGATATAGTAGTTATTCTGTCTGTAGTGAATGGTAAATCTGAACTGATAAAGTTATTCTGTCTGTAGTGAATGGTAAATCTGAACTGATATAGTGAGTTATTCTGTCTGTAGTGAATGGTAAATCTGAACTGATATAGTGAGTTATTCTGTCTGTAGTGAATGGTAAATCTGAACTGATATAGTGAGTTATTCTGTCTGTAGTGAATGGTAAATCTGAACTGATATAGTGAGTTATTCTGTCTGTAGTGAATGGTAAATCTGAACTGATATTCTGTGAGTTATTCTGTATAGTGAGTTATTCTGTCTGTAGTGAATGGTAAATCTGAACTGATATAGTGAGTTATTCTGTCTGTAGTGAATGGTAAATCTGAACTGATATAGTGAGTTATTCTGTCTGTAGTGAATGGTAAATCTGAACTGATATATGAGTTATTCTGAGTTGGTAAATTCTGATATAGTGAGTTATTCTGTCTGTAGTGAATGGTAAATCTGAACTGATATAGTGAGTTATTCTGTCTGTAGTGAATGGTAAATCTGAATAGTGAGTTATTCTGTCTGTAGTGAATGTTATTCTGTCTGTAGTGAATGGTAAATCTGAACTGATATAGTGAGTTATTCTGTCTGTAGTGAATGGTAAATCTGAACTGATATAGTGAGTTATTCTGTCTGTAGTGAATGGTAAATCTGAACTGTTATAGTGAGTTATTCTGTCTGTAGTGAATGGTAAATCTGAACTGATATAGTGAGTTATTCTGTCTGTAGTGAATGGTAAATCTGAACTGATATAAATCTGAACTGAGTTATTCTGTCTGTAGTGAATGGTAAATCTGAACTGATATATTGAGTTATTCTGTCTGTAGTGAATGGTAAATCTGAACTGATATAGTGAGTTATTCTGTCTGTAGTGAATGGTAAATCTGAACTGATATAGTGAGTTATTCTGTCTGTAGTGAATGGTAAATCTGAACTGATATAGTGAGTTATTCTGTCTGTAGTGAATGGTAAATCTGAACTGAATGGTAAATCTGAACTGATATAGTGAGTTATTCTGTCTGTAGTGAATGGTAAATCTGAACTGATATAGTGAGTTATTCTGTCTGTAGTGAATGGTAAATCTGAACTGATATAGTGAGTTATTCTGTCTGTAGTGAATGGTAAATCTGAACTGATATAGTGAGTTATTCTGTCTGAACTGAGTGAATTCTGTCTGTAAATCTGAACTGATATAGTGAGTTATTCTGTCTGTAGTGAATGGTAAATCTGAACTGATATAGTGATTCTGTTATTCTGAACTGATATAGTGAGTTATTCTGTCTGTAGTGAATGGTAAATCTGAACTGATATAGTGAGTTATTCTGTCTGTAGTGAATGGTAAATCTGAACTGATATAGTGAGTTATTCTGTCTGTAGTGAATGGTAAATCTGAACTGATATAGTGAGTTATTCTGTCTGTAGTGAATGGTAAATCTGAACTGATATAGTGAGTTATTCTGTCTGTAGTGAATGGTAAATCTGAACTGATATAGTGAGTTATTCTGTCTGTAGTGAATGGTAAATCTGAACTGATATAGTGAGTTATTCTGTCTGTAGTGAATGGTAAATCTGAACTGATATAGTTATTCTGAGTTATTCTGTCTGTAGTGAATGGTAAATCTGAACTGATATATTGAGTTATTCTGTCTGTAGTGAATGGTAAATCTGAACTGATATATTGAGTTATTCTGTCTGTAGTGAATGGTAAATCTGAACTGATATATTGAGTTATTCTGTCTGTAGTGAATGGTAAATCTGAACTGATATATTGAGTTATTCTGTCTGTAGTGAATGGTAAATCTGAACTGATATAGTGAGTTATTCTGTCTGTAGTGAATGGTAAATCTGAACTGATATAGTGAGTTATTCTGTCTGTAGTGAATGGTAAATCTGAACTGATATATAGTTATTCTGTCTGTTATAGTGAGTAAATCTGAACTGATATAGTGAGTTATTCTGTCTGTAGTGAATGGTAAATCTGAACTGATATAGTGAGTTATTCTGTCTGTAGTGAATGGTAAATCTGAACTGATATAGTGAGTTATTCTGTCTGTAGTGAATGGTAAATCTGAACTGATATAGTGAGTTATTCTGTCTGTAGTGAATGGTAAATCTGAACTGATATAGTGAGTTATTCTGTCTGTAGTGAATGGTAAATCTGAACTGATATAGTGAGTTATTCTGTCTGTAGTGAATGTAAATCTGAACTGATATAGTGAGTTATTCTGTCTGTAGTGAATGGTAAATCTGAACTGATATAGTGAGTTATTCTGTCTGTAGTGAATGGTAAATCTGAACTGATATATTGAGTTATTCTGTCTGTAGTGAATGGTAAATCTGAACTGATATAGTGAGTTATTCTGTCTGTAGTGAAATGAACTGATAAATTATTCTCTGAAATGGTAAATCTGAACTATAGTGAGTTATTCTGTCTGTAGTGAATGGTAAATCTGAACTGATATAGTGAGTTATTCTGTCTGTAGTGAATGGTAAATCTGAACTGATATAAATTGAGTTATTCTGTCTGTAGTGAATGGTAAATCTGAACTGATATAGTGAGTTATTCTGTCTGTAGTGAATGGTAAATCTGAACTGATATAGTGAGTTATTCTGTCTGTAGTGAATGGTAAATCTGAATAGTGAGTTATTCTGTCTGTAGTGAATGGTAAATCTGATATAGTGAGTTATTCTGTCTGTAGTGAATGGTAAATCTGAACTGATATAGTGAGTTATTCTGTCTGTAGTTATTCTGTCTGTAGTGAATGGTAAATCTGAACTGATATAGTGAGTTATTCTGTCTGTAGTGAATGGTAAATCTGAACTGATATAGTGAGTTATTCTGTCTGTAGTGAATGGTAAATCTGAACTGATATAGTGAGTTATTCTGTCTGTAGTGAATGGTAAATCTGAACTGATATAGAGTTATTCTGTCTGTAGTTAAATTCTGATATAGTGAGTTATTCTGTAGTGAATGGTAAATCTGAACTGATATAGTGAGTTATTCTGTCTGTAGTGAATGGTAAATCTGAACTGATATAGTGAGTTATTCTGTCTGTAGTGAATGGTAAATCTGAACTGATATAGTGAGTTATTCTGATATAGTGAGTTATTCTGTAGTGAATGGTAAATCTGAACTGATATAGTGAGTTATTCTGTCTGTAGTGAATGTAAATCTGAACTGATGAGTTATTCTGTCTGTAATCTGAACTGATATAGTGAGTTATTCTGTCTGTAGTGAATGGTAAATCTGAACTGATATAGTGAGTTATTCTGTCTGTAGTGAATGGTAAATCTGAACTGATATAGTGAGTTATTCTGTCTGTAGTGAATGGTAAATCTGAACTGATATAGTGAGTTATTCTGTCTGTAGTGAATGGTAAATCTGAACTGATATAGTGAGTTATTCTGTCTGTAGTGAATGGTAAATCTGAACTGATGATATAGTGAGTTATTCTGTCTGTAGTGAATGGTAAATCTGAACTGATATAGTGAGTTATTCTGTCTGTAGTGAATGGTAAATCTGAACTGTTATAGTGAGTTATTCTGTCTGTAGTGAATGGTAAATCTGAACTAGTGAGTTATTCTGTCTGTAGTGAATGGTAAATCTGTTATAGTGAGTTATTCTGTCTGTAGTGAATGGTAAATCTGAACTGATATAGTGAGTTATTCTGTCTGTAGTGAATGGTAAATCTGAACTGATATAGTGAGTTATTCTGTCTGTAGTGAATGGTAAATCTGAACTGATATAGTGAGTTATTCTGTCTGTAGTGAATGGTAAATCTGAACTGATATAGTGAGTTATTCTGTCTGTAGTGAATGGTAAATCTGAACTGATATATTGAGTTATTCTGTCTGTAGTGAATGGTAAATCTGAACTGATATAGTGAGTTATTCTGTCTGTAGTGAATGGTAAATCTGAACTGATATAGTGAGTTATTCTGTCTGTAGTGAATGGTAAATCTGAACTGATATAGTGAGTTATTCTGTCTGTAGTGAATGGTAAATCTGAACTGATATAGTGAGTTATTCTGTCTGTAGTGAATGGTAAATCTGAACTGATATAGTGAGTTATTCTGTCTGTCTGTAGTGAATGGTAAATCTGAACTGATATAGTGAGTTATTCTGTCTGTAGTGAATGGTAAATCTGAACTGATATAGTGAGTTATTCTGTCTGTAGTGAATGGTAAATCTGAACTGATATAGTGAGTTATTCTGTCTGTAGTGAATGGTAAATCTGAACTGATATAGTGAGTTATTCTGTCTGTAGTGAATGGTAAATCTGAACTGATATAGTGAGTTATTCTGTCTGTAGTGAATGGTAAATCTGAAGTGATATAGTGAGTTATTCTGTCTGTAGTGAATGGTAAATCTGAACTGATATAGTGAGTTATTCTGTCTGTAGTGAATGGTAAATCTGAACTGATATATTGAGTTATTCTGTCTGTAGTGAATGGTAAATCTGAACTGATATAGTGAGTTATTCTGTCTGTAGTGAATGGTAAATCTGAACTGATATAGTGAGTTATTCTGTCTGTAGTGAATGGTAAATCTGAACTGATATAGTGAGTTATTCTGTCTGTAGTGAATGGTAAATCTGAACTGAGTTATTCTGTCTGTAGTGAATGGTAAATCTGAACTGATATAGTGAGTTATTCTGTCTGTAGTGAATGGTAAATCTGAACTGATATAGTGAGTTATTCTGTCTGTAGTGAATGGTAAATCTGAACTGATATATGAGTTATTCTGTCTGTAGTGAATTAAATTGAACTGATATAGTGAGTTATTCTGTCTGTAAATGGTAAATCTGAACTGATATAGTGAGTTATTCTGTCTGTAGAACTGAGTTATTCTGTCTGTAGTGAATGGTAAATCTGAACTGATATAGTGAGTTATTCTGTCTGTAGTGAATGGTAAATCTGAACTGATTATATCTGAGTTATTCTGTCTGTAGTTATTCTGAATGGTAAATCTGAACTGATATAGTGAGTTATTCTGTCTGTAGTGAATGGTAAATCTGAACTGATATAGTGAGTTATTCTGTCTGTAGTGAATGGTAAATCTGAACTGATATAGTGAGTTATTCTGTCTGTAGTTATTCTGAACTGATATAGTGAGTTATTCTGTCTGTAGTGAATGGTAAATCTGAACTGATATAGTGAGTTATTCTGTCTGAACTGAGTGAATTCTGTCTGTAAATCTGAACTGATATAGTGAGTTATTCTGTCTGTAGTGAATGGTAAATCTGAACTGATATAGTGAGTTATTCTGTCTGTAGTGAATGGTAAATCTGAACTGATGATATAGTGAGTTATTCTGTCTGTAGTGAATGGTAAATCTGAACTGATATAGTGAGTTATTCTGTCTGTAGTGAATGGTAAATCTGAACTGATATAGTGAGTTATTCTGTCTGTAGTGAATGGTAAATCTGAACTGATATAGTGAGTTATTCTGTCTGTAGTGAATGGTAAATCTGAACTGATATATTGAGTTATTCTGTCTGTCAGTAGTGAATGTAAATCTGAATGATATAGTAAATCTGAACTGATATAGTGAGTTATTCTGTCTGTAGTGAATGGTAAATCTGAACTGATATAGTGAGTTATTCTGTCTGTAGTGAATGGTAAATCTGAACTGATATAGTGAGTTATTCTGTCTGTATGAATGGTAAATCTGAACTGATATAGTGAGTTATTCTGTCTGTAGTGAATGGTAAATCTGAACTGATATAGTGAGTTATTCTGTCTGTAGTGAATGGTAAATCTGAACTGATATAGTGAGTTATTCTGTCTGTAGTGAATGGTAAATCTGAACTGATATAGTGAGTTATTCTGTCTGTAGTGAATGGTAAATCTGAACTGATATAGTGAGTTATTCTGTCTGTAGTGAATGGTAAATCTGAACTGATATAGTGAGTTATTCTGTCTGTAGTGAATGTGAATTCTGTCTGTAGTGAATGGTAAATCTGAACTGATATATTGAGTTATTCTGTCTGTAGTGAAATCTGAACTGAAATAGTGAGTTATTCTGTCTGTAGTGAATGTAAATCTGAACTGATATAGTGAGTTATTCTGAGTTATTCTGTCTGTATTCTGTCTGTAGTGAATGGTAAATCTGAACTGATATAGTGAGTTATTCTGTCTGTAGTGAATGGTAAATCTGAACTGATATATTGAGTTATTCTGTCTGTAGTGAATGGTAAATCTGAACTGATATAGTGAGTTATTCTGTCTGTAGTGAATGGTAAATCTGAACTGATATAGTGAGTTATTCTGTCTGTAGTGAATGGTAAATCTGAACTGATATAGTGAGTTATTCTGTCTGTAGTGAATAAATCTTGATATAGTGAGTTATTCTGTCTGTAGTGAATGGTAAATCTGAACTGATATATGAGTTATTCTGTCTGTAGTGAATGGTAAATCTGAACTGATATAGTGAGTTATTCTGTCTGTAGTGAATGGTAAATCTGAACTGATAAGTGAGTTATTCTGTCTGTAGTGAATGGTAAATCTGAACTGATATAGTGAGTTATTCTGTCTGTAGTGAATGGTAAATCTGAACTGATATAGTGAGTTATTCTGTCTGTAGTGAATGGTAAATCTGAACTGATATAGTGAGTTATTCTGTCTGTAGTGAATGGTAAATCTGAACTGATATAGTGAGTTATTCTGTCTGTAGTGAATGGTAAATCTGAACTGATATAGTGAGTTATTCTGTCTGTAGTGAATGGTAAATCTGAACTGATATATTGAGTTATTCTGTCTGTAGTGAATGGTAAATCTGAACTGATATAGTGAGTTATTCTGTCTGTAGTGAATGGTAAATCTGAACTGATATAGTGAGTTATTCTGTCTGTAGTGAATGGTAAATCTGATTCTGAACTGATATAGTGAGTTATTCTGTCTGTTATTCTGTCTGTAGTGAATGGTAAATCTGAACTGATATATATGAGTTATTCTGTCTGTAGTGAATGGTAAATCTGAACTGATATAATGTAAATCTGAGTTATTCTGTCTGTAGTGAATGGTAAATCTGAACTGATATAGTGAGTTATTCTGTCTGTAGTGAATGGTAAATCTGAACTGATATATGTTATTCTGTCTGTAGTGAATGGTAAATCTGAACTGATATAGTGAGTTATTCTGTCTGTAGTGAATGGTAAATCTGAACTGATATAGTGAGTTATTCTGTCTGTAGTGAATGGTAAATCTGAACTGATATAGTGAGTTATTCTGTCTGTAGTGAATGGTAAATCTGAACTGATATAGTGAGTTATTCTGTCTGTAGTGAATGGTAAATCTGAACTGATATAGTGAGTTATTCTGTCTGTAGTGAATGGTAAATCTGAACTGATATAGTGAGTTATTCTGTCTGTAGTGAATGGTAAATCTGAACTGATATAGTGAGTTATTCTGTCTGTAGTGAATGGTAAATCTGAACTGATATAGTGAGTTATTCTGTCTGTAGTGAATGGTAAATCTGAACTGATATAGTGAGTTATTCTGTCTGTAGTGAATGGTAAATCTGAACTGATATAGTGAGTTATTCTGTCTGTAGTGAATGGTAAATCTGAACTGATATAGTGAGTTATTCTGTCTGTAGTGAATGGTAAATCTGAACTGAAATTATTCTGTCTGTAGTGAATGGTAAATCTGAACTGATATAGTGAGTTATTCTGTCTGTAGTGAATGGTAAATCTGAACTGATATAGTGAGTTATTCTGTCTGTAGTGAATGGTAAATCTGAACTGATATAGTGAGTTATTCTGTCTGTAGTGAATGGTAAATCTGAACTGATATAGTGAGTTATTCTGTCTGTAGTGAATGGTAAATCTGAACTGATATAGTGAGTTATTCTGTCTGTAGTGAATGGTAAATCTGAACTGATATAGTGAGTTATTCTGTCTGTAGTGAATGGTAAATCTGAACTGATATATTGAGTTATTCTGTCTGTAGTGAATGGTAAATCTGAACTGATATAGTGAGTTATTCTGTCTGTAGTGAATGGTAAATCTGAACTGATATAGTGAGTTATTCTGTCTGTAGTGAATGGTAAATCTGAACTGATATAGTGAGTTATTCTGTCTGTAGTGAATGGTAAATCTGAACTGATATAGTGAGTTATTCTGTCTGTAGTGAATGGTAAATCTGAACTGATATAGTGAGTTATTCTGTCTGTAGTGAATGGTAAATCTGAACTGATATAGTGAGTTATTCTGTCTGTAGTGAATGGTAAATCTGAACTGATATAGTGAGTTATTCTGTCTGTAGTGAATGGTAAATCTGAACTGATATAGTGAGTTATTCTGTCTGTAGTGAATGGTAAATCTGAACTGATATAGTGAGTTATTCTGTCTGTAGTGAATGGTAAATCTGAACTGATATAGTGAGTTATTCTGTCTGTAGTGAATGGTAAATCTGAACTGATATAGTGAGTTATTCTGTCTGTCTGAACTGATATAGTGAGTTATTCTGTCTGTAAATCTGAACTGATATAGTGAGTTATTCTGTCTGTAGTGAATGGTAAATCTGAACTGATATAGTGAGTTATTCTGTCTGTAGTGAATGGTAAATCTGAACTGAACTGATATAGTGAGTTATTCTGTCTGTAGTGAATGGTAAATCTGAACTGATATAGTGAGTTATTCTGTCTGTGAATAAATCTGTGAATATTGAGTTAAAATGGTAAATCTGAACTGATATAGTGAGTTATTCTGTCTGTAGTGGTAAATCTGAACTGAATGAGTTATTCTGTCTGTAAATGGTAAATCTGAACTGATATAGTGAGTTATTCTGTCTGTAGTTAAATCTGAACTGATATAGTGAGTTATTCTGTCTGTAGTGAATGGTAAATCTGAACTGATCTGTCTGTAGTGAATGGTAAATCTGAACTGATATAGTGAGTTATTCTGTCTGTAGTGAATGGTAAATCTGAACTGATATAGTGAGTTATTCTGTCTGTAGTGAATGGTAAATCTGAACTGATATAGTGAGTTATTCTGTCTGTAGTGAATGGTAAATCTGAACTGATATAGTGAGTTATTCTGTCTGTAGTGAATGGTAAATCTGAACTGATATAGTGAGTTATTCTGTCTGTAGTGAATGGTAAATCTGAACTGATATATTCTGTCTGAGTTATTCTGTCTGTAGTGAATGGTAAATCTGAACTGATGATATAGTGAGTTATTCTGTCTGTAGTGAATGGTAAATCTGAACTGATATATTGAGTTATTCTGTCTGTAGTGAATGGTAAATCTGAACTGATATATTGAGTTATTCTGTCTGTAGTGAATGGTAAATCTGAACTGATATAGTGAGTTATTCTGTGAGTTATTCTGTCTGTAGTGAATGGTAAATCTGAACTGATATAGTGAGTTATTCTGTCTGTAGTGAATGGTAAATCTGAACTGATATAGTGAGTTATTCTGTCTGTAGTGAATGGTAAATCTGAACTGATATAGTGAGTTATTCTGTCTGTAGTGAATGGTAAATCTGAACTGATATAGTGAGTTATTCTGTCTGTAGTGAATGGTAAATCTGAACTGATATAGTGAGTTATTCTGTCTGTAGTGAATGGTAAATCTGAACTGATATAGTGAGTTATTCTGTCTGTAGTGAATGGTAAATCTGAACTGATATAGTGAGTTATTCTGTCTGTAAATGGTAAATCTGAACTGATATAGTGAGTTATTCTGTCTGTAGTGAATGGTAAATCTGAACTGATATAGTGAGTTATTCTGTCTGTAGTGAATGGTAAATCTGAACTGATATAGTGAGTTATTCTGTCTGTAGTGAATGGTAAATCTGAACTGATATAGTGAGTTATTCTGTCTGTAGTGAATGGTAAATCTGAACTGATATAGTGAGTTATTCTGTCTGTAGTGAATGGTAAATCTGAACTGATATAGTGAGTTATTCTGTCTGTAGTGAATGGTAAATCTGAACTGATATAGTGAGTTATTCTGTCTGTAGTGAATGGTAAATCTGAACTGATATAGTGAGTTATTCTGTCTGTAGTGAATGGTAAATCTGAACTGATATAGTGAGTTATTCTGTCTGTCTGTAGTGAATGGTAAATCTGAACTGATATAGTGAGTTATTCTGTCTGTAGTGAATGGTAAATCTGAACTGATATAGTGAGTTATTCTGTCTGTAGTGAATGGTAAATCTGAACTGATATAGTGAGTTATTCTGTCTGTAGTGAATGGTAAATCTGAACTGATATAAGTTATTCTGTCTGTAGTGAATGGTAAATCTGAACTGATATAGTGAGTTATTCTGTCTGTAGTGAATGGTAAATCTGAACTGATATATTGAGTTATTCTGTCTGTAGTGAATGGTAAATCTGAACTGATATAGTGAGTTATTCTGTCTGTAGTGAATGGTAAATCTGAACTGATAAATTATTCTGTCTGTAAATGGTAAATCTGAACTGATATAGTGAGTTATTCTGTCTGTAGTGAATGGTAAATCTGAACTGATATAGTGAGTTATTCTGTCTGTAGTGAAAATGGTAAATCTGAACTGATATAGTGAGTTATTCTGTCTGTAGTGAATGGTAAATCTGAACTGATATAGTGAGTTATTCTGTCTGTAAAAATCTGAACTGATATATTGAGTTATTCTGTCTGTAGTGAATGGTAAATCTGAACTGATATAGTGAGTTATTCTGTCTGTAGTGAATGGTAAATCTGAACTGATATAGTGAGTTATTCTGTCTGTAGTGAATGGTAAATTATTCTGTCTGTAGTGAACTGATATAGTGAGTTATTCTGTCTGTAGTGAATGGTAAATCTGAATTCTGTCTGAATATAACTGATTGAGTTATTCTGTCTGTAGTGAATGGTAAATCTGAACTGAATAGTGAGTTATTCTGTCTGTAGTGAAATGGTAAATCTGAACTGATATAGTGAGTTATTCTGTCTGTAGTGAATGGTAAATCTGAACTGATATAGTGAGTTATTCTGTCTGTAGTGAATGGTAAATCTGAACTGATATAGTGAGTTATTCTGTCTGTAGTGAATGGTAAATCTGAACTGATATAGTGAGTTATTCTGTCTGTAGTGAATGGTAAATCTGAACTGATATAGTGAGTTATTCTGTCTGTAGTGAATGGTAAATCTGAACTGATATAGTGAGTTATTCTGTCTGTAGTTAAATTGAACTGTCTGTGAGTTATTCTGTCTGTAGTGAATGGTAAATCTGAACTGATATAGTGAGTTATTCTGTCTGTAGTGAATGGTAAATCTGAACTGATATAGTGAGTTATTCTGTCTGTAGTGAATGGTAAATCTGAACTGATATAGTGAGTTATTCTGTCTGTAGTGAATGGTAAATCTGAACTGATATATTGAGTTATTCTGTCTGTAGTGAATGGTAAATCTGAACTGATATAGTGAGTTATTCTGTCTGTAGTGAATGGTAAATCTGAACTGATATAGTGAGTTATTCTGTCTGTAGTGAATGGTAAATCTGAACTGATATAGTGAGTTATTCTGTCTGTAGTGAATGGTAAATCTGAACTGATATAGTGAGTTATTCTGTCTGTGAATGGTAAATCTGAACTGATATAGTGAGTTATTCTGTCTGTAGTGAATGGTAAATCTGAAATGGTGATATAGTGAGTTATTCTGTCTGTAGTGAATGGTAAATCTGAACTGATATAAATCTGAACTGAGTTATTCTGTCTGTAGTGAATGGTAAATCTGAACTGATATAGTGAGTTATTCTGTCTGTAGTGAATGGTAAATCTGAAGTGATATAGTGAGTTATTCTGTCTGTAGTGAATGGTAAATCTGAACTGATGAGTTATTCTGTCTGTAGTGAATGGTTATTCTGTCTGTAGTGAATGGTAAATCTGAACTGATATAGTGAGTTATTCTGTCTGTAGTGAATGGTAAATCTGAACTGATATAGTGAGTTATTCTGTCTGTAGTGAATGGTAAATCTGAACTGATATAGTGAGTTATTCTGTCTGTAGTGAATGGTAAATCTGAACTGATATATTGAGTTATTCTGTCTGTAGTGAATGGTAAATCTGAACTGATATAGTGAGTTATTCTGTCTGTAGTGAATGGTAAATCTGAACTGATATAGTGAATTGAATGGTAAATCTGAACTGATATAGTGAGTTATTCTGTCTGTAGTGAATGGTAAATCTGAACTGATATAGTGAGTTATTCTGTCTGTAGTGAATGGTAAATCTGAACTGATATAGTGAGTTATTCTGTCTGTAGTGAATGGTAAATCTGAACTGATATAGTGAGTTATTCTGTCTGTAGTGAATGGTAAATCTGAACTGATATAGTGAGTTATTCTGTCTGTAGTGAATGGTAAATCTGAACTGATATAGTGAGTTATTCTGTCTGTAGTGAATGGTAAATCTGAACTGATATAGTGAGTTATTCTGTCTGTAGTGAATGGTAAATCTGATGATATAGTGAGTTATTCTGTCTGTAGTGAATGGTAAATCTGAACTGATATAGTGAGTTATTCTGTCTGTAGTGAATGGTAAATCTGAACTGATATAGTGAGTTATTCTGTCTGTAGTGAATGGTAAATCTGAACTGATATAGTGAGTTATTCTGTCTGTAGTGAATGGTAAATCTGAACTGATATAGTGAGTTATTCTGTCTGTAGTAATGGTAAATCTGAACTGATATAGTGAGTTATTCTGTCTGTGAATGTTCTGAACTGATATAGTGAGTTATTCTGTCTGTAGTGAATGGTAAATCTGAACTGATATAGTGAGTTATTCTGTCTGTAGTGAATGGTAAATCTGAACTGATATAGTGAGTTATTCTGTCTGTAGTGAATGGTAAATCTGAACTGATGATATAGTGAGTTATTCTGTCTGTAGTGAATGGTAAATCTGAACTGATATAGTGAGTTATTCTGTCTGTAGTGAATGGTAAATCTGAACTGATATAGTGAGTTATTCTGTCTGTAGTGAATGGTAAATCTGAACTGATATAGTGAGTTATTCTGTCTGTAGTGAATGGTAAATCTGAATGGTTAAATAGTGAATGGTAAATCTGAACTATATAGTGAGTTATTCTGTCTGTAGTGAATGGTAAATCTGAACTGATATAGTGAGTTATTCTGTCTGTAGTGAATGGTAAATCTGAACTGATATAGTGAGTTATTCTGTCTGTAGTGAATGGTAAATCTGAACTGATATAGTGAGTTATTCTGTCTGTAGTGAATGGTAAATCTGAACTGATATATTGAGTTATTCTGTCTGTAGTGAATGGTAAATCTGAACTGATTGACTGAGTGAATGGTATCTGAACTGATATAGTGAGTTATTCTGTCTGTAGTGAATGGTAAATCTGAACTGATATAGTGAGTTATTCTGTCTGTAGTGAATGGTAAATCTGAACTGATATAGTGAGTTATTCTGTCTGTAGTGAATAAATCTGAGATATAGTGAGTTATTCTGTCTGTAGTGAATGGTAAATCTGAACTGATATATTGAGTTATTCTGTCTGTAGTGAATGGTAAATCTGAACTGATATAGTGAGTTATTCTGTCTGTAGTGAATGGTAAATCTGAACTGATATAGTGAGTTATTCTGTCTGTAGTGAATGGTAAATCTGAACTGATATAGTGAGTTATTCTGTCTGTAGTGAATGGTAAATTATTCTGAAATGGTAAATCTGAACTGATATAGTGAGTTATTCTGTCTGTAGTGAATGGTAAATCTGAACTGATATAGTGAGTTATTCTGTCTGTAGTGAATGGTAAATCTGAACTGATATAGTGAGTTATTCTGTCTGTAGTGAATGGTAACTGATATATTGAGTTATTCTGTCTGTAATCTGAACTGATATAGTGAGTTATTCTGTCTGTAGTGAATGGTAAATCTGAACTGATATAGTGAGTTATTCTGTCTGTAGTGAATGGTAAATCTGAACTGATATAGTGAGTTATTCTGTCTGTAGTGAATGGTAAATCTGAACTGATATAGTGAGTTATTCTGTCTGAGTTATTCTGTCTGTAGTGAATGGTAAATCTGAACTGATATAGTGAGTTATTCTGTCTGTAGTGAATGGTAAATCTGAACTGATATAGTGAGTTATTCTGTCTGTAGTGAATGGTAAATCTGAACTGATATAGTGAGTTATTCTGTCTGTAGTGAATGGTAAATCTGAACTGATATAGTGAGTTATTCTGTCTGTAGTGAATGGTAAATCTGAACTGTCTGTAGTGAATGGTAAATCTGTGATATAGTGAGTTATTCTGTCTGTAGTGAATGGTAAATCTGAACTGATATAGTGAGTTATTCTGTCTGTAGTGAATGGTAAATCTGAACTGATATAGTGAGTTATTCTGTCTGTAGTGAATGGTAAATCTGAACTGATATAGTGAGTTATTCTGTCTGTAGTGAATGGTAAATCTGAACTGATATAGTGAGTTATTCTGTCTGTAGTGAATGGTAAATCTGAACTGATATAGTGAGTTATTCTGTCTGTATAATGTGAGTTATTTATTCTGTCTGTAGTGAATGGTAAATCTGAACTGATATAGTGAGTTATTCTGTCTGTAGTGAATGGTAAATCTGAACTGATATAGTGAGTTATTCTGTCTGTAGTGAATGGTAAATCTGAACTGATATAGTGAGTTATTCTGTCTGTAGTGAATGGTAAATCTGAACTGATATATTGAGTTATTCTGTCTGTAGTGAATGGTAAATCTGAATTCTGATATAAATCTGAACTGAGTTATTCTGTCTGTAGTGAATGGTAAATCTGAACTGATATAGTGAGTTATTCTGTCTGTAGTGAATGGTAAATCTGAACTGATATAGTGAGTTATTCTGTGATATAGTGAGTTATTCTGTCTGTAGTGAATGGTAAATCTGAACTGATATAGTGAGTTATTCTGTCTGTAGTGAATGGTAAATCTGAACTGATATAGTGAGTTATTCTGTCTGTAGTGAATGGTAAATCTGAACTGATATATGAGTTATTCTGTCTGTAGTGAATGGTAAATCTGAACTGATATAATGTGAACTGATATAGTTATTCTGTCTGTAGTGAATGGTAAATCTGAACTGATATAGTGAGTTATTCTGTCTGTAGTGAATGGTAAATCTGAACTGATATAGTGAGTTATTCTGTCTGTAGTGAAATCTGAACTGATAAATTCTGAAGTGATATAGATGAGTTATTCTGTCTGTAGTGAATGGTAAATCTGAACTGATATAGTGAGTTATTCTGTCTGTAGTGAATGGTAAATCTGAACTGATATAGTGAGTTATTCTGTCTGTAGTGAATGGTAAATCTGAACTGATATAGTGAGTTATTCTGTCTGTAGTGAATGGTAAATCTGAACTGATATAGTGAGTTATTCTGTCTGTAGTGAATGGTAAATCTGAACTGATATAGTGAGTTATTCTGTCTGTAGTGAATGAGTTATTCTGTCTGTGATATAGTGAGTTATTCTGTCTGTAGTGAATGGTAAATCTGAACTGATATAGTGAGTTATTCTGTCTGTAGTGAATGGTAAATCTGAACTGATATAGTGAGTTATTCTGTCTGTAGTGAATGGTAAATCTGAACTGATATAGTGAGTTATTCTGTCTGTAGTGAATGGTAAATCTGAACTGATATATAGTGAGTTATTCTGTCTGTAGTGAATGGTAAATCTGAACTGATATAGTGAGTTATTCTGTCTGTAGTGAATGGTAAATCTGAACTGATATAGTGAGTTATTCTGTCTGTAGTGAATGGTAAATCTGAACTGATATAATTATTCTGTCTGTAGTGAATGGTAAATCTGAACTGATATAGTGAGTTATTCTGTCTGTAGTGAATGGTAAATCTGAACTGATATATTGAGTTATTCTGTCTGTAGTGAATGGTAAATCTGAACTGATATAGTGAGTTATTCTGTCTGTAGTGAATGGTAAATCTGAACTGAACTGATATAGTGAGTTATTCTGTCTGTAGTGAATGGTAAATCTGAACTGATATAGTGAGTTATTCTGTCTGTAGTGAATGGTAAATCTGAACTGATATAGTGAGTTATTCTGTCTGTAGTGAATGGTAAATCTGAACTGATATAGTGAGTTATTCTGTCTGTAGTGAATGGTAAATCTGAACTGATATAGTGAGTTATTCTGTCTGTAGTGAATGGTAAATCTGAACTGATATAGTGAGTTATTCTGTCTGTAGTGAATGGTAAATCTGAACTGATATATTGAGTTATTCTGTCTGTAGTGAATGGTAAATCTGAACTATATAGTCAGTTATTCTGTCTGTAGTTATTCTGTCTGTTATTCTGTCTGTAGTGAATGGTAAATCTGAACTGATATATTGAGTTATTCTGTCTGTAGTGAATGGTAAATCTGAACTGATATAGTGAGTTATTCTGTCTGTAGTGAATGGTAAATCTGAACTGATATAGTGAGTTATTCTGTCTGTAGTGAATGGTAAATCTGAACTGATATAGTGAGTTATTCTGTCTGTAGTGAATGTCTGTAAATCTGAACTGATATAGTGAGTTATTCTGTCTGTAGTGAATGGTAAATCTGAACTGATATAGTGAGTTATTCTGTCTGTAAATGGTAAATCTGAACTGATATAGTGAGTTATTCTGTCTGTAGTGAATGGTAAATCTGAACTGATTATAGTGAGTTATTCTGTCTGTAGTGAATGGTAAATCTGTGAATGGTGAATTCTGTCTGTATCTGAACTGATATAGTGAGTTATTCTGTCTGTAGTGAATGGTAAATCTGAACTGATATATTGAGTTATTCTGTCTGTAGTGAATGGTAAATCTGAACTGATATAGTGAGTTATTCTGTCTGTAGTGAATGGTAAATCTGAACTGATATAGTGAGTTATTCTGTCTGTAGTGAATGGTAAATCTGAACTGATATATTGAGTTATTCTGTCTGTAGTGAATGGTAAATCTGAACTGATATAGTGAGTTATTCTGTCTGTAGTGAATGGTAAATCTGAACTGATATAGTGAGTTATTCTGTCTGTAGTGAATGGTAAATCTGAACTGATATAGTGAGTTATTCTGTCTGTAGTGAATGGAACTGATAAATTATTCTGTCTGTAGTGAATGGTAAATCTGAACTGATATAGTGAGTTATTCTGTCTGTAGTGAATGGTAAATCTGAACTGATATAGTGAGTTATTCTGTCTGTAGTGAATGGTAAATCTGAACTGATATAGTGAGTTATTCTGTCTGTAGTGAATGGTAAATCTGAACTGATATATTGAGTTATTCTGTCTGTAGTGAATGGTAAATCTGAACTGATATAGTGAGTTATTCTGTCTGTAGTGAATGGTAAATCTGAACTGATATATTGAGTTATTCTGTCTGTAGTGAATGGTAAATCTGAACTGATATATTGAGTTATTCTGTCTGTAGTGAATGGTAAATCTGAACTGATATAGTGAGTTATTCTGTCTGTAGTGAATGGTAAATCTGAACTGATATATTGAGTTATTCTGTGAATGGTAAATCTGAACTGTAGTGAATGGTAAATCTGAACTGATATAGTGAGTTATTCTGTCTGTAGTGAATGGTAAATCTGAACTGATATAGTGAGTTATTCTGTCTGTAGTGAATGGTAAATCTGAACTGATATAGTGAGTTATTCTGTCTGTAGTGAATGGTAAATCTGAACTGATATAGTGAGTTATTCTGTCTGTAGTGAATGGTAAATCTGAACTGATATAGTGAGTTATTCTGTCTGTAGTGAATCTGAACTGTAAATTATTCTGTCTGAACTGAATGGTAAATCTGAGTATAGTTATTCTGTCTGTAGTGAATGGTAAATCTGAACTGATATAGTGAGTTATTCTGTCTGTAGTGAATGGTAAATCTGAACTGATATAGTGATTCTGTTATTCTGATATAGTGAGTTATTCTGTCTGTAGTGAATGGTAAATCTGAACTGATATATTGAGTTATTCTGTCTGTAGTGAATGGTAAATCTGAACTGATATATTGAGTTATTCTGTCTGTAGTGAATGGTAAATCTGAACTGATATAGTGAGTTATTCTGTCTGTAGTGAATGGTAAATCTGAACTGTCTGTAGTGAATGGTAAATCTGAACTGATTATTTATTCTGTCTGTAGTGAATGGTAAATCTGAACTGTCTGTATAATAGTGAGTTATTCTGTCTGTAGTGAATGGTAAATCTGAACTGATATAGTGAGTTATTCTGTCTGTAGTGAATGGTAAATCTGAACTGATATAGTGAGTTATTCTGTCTGTAGTGAATGGTAAATCTGAACTGATATAGTGAGTTATTCTGTCTGTAGTGAATGGTAAATCTGAACTGATATAGTGAGTTATTCTGTCTGTAGTGAATGGTAAATCTGAACTGATATAGAGTTATTCTGAGTTATTCTGTCTGTAGTGAATGGTAAATCTGAACTGATATAGTGAGTTATTCTGTCTGTAGTGAATGGTAAATCTGAACTGAATATTGAGTTATTCTGTCTGTAGTGAATGGTAAATCTGATATATGGTAAATCTGAACTGATATAGAGTTATTCTGTCTGTAGTGAATGGTAAATCTGAACTGATATAGTGAGTTATTCTGTCTGTAGTGAATGGTAAATCTGAACTGATATAGTGAGTTATTCTGTCTGTAGTGAATGGTAAATCTGAACTGATATAGTGAGTTATTCTGTCTGTAGTGAATGGTAAATCTGAACTGATATAGTGAGTTATTCTGTCTGTAGTAAATCTGAATGGTAAATCTGAACTGATATAGTGAGTTATTCTGTCTGTAGTGAATGGTAAATCTGAACTGATATAGTGAGTTATTCTGTCTGTAGTGAATGGTAAATCTGAACTGATATAGTTATTCTGTCTGTAGTTAAATTCTGTCTGTCTGTAGTGAATGGTAAATCTGAACTGATATAGTGAGTTATTCTGTCTGTAGTGAATGGTAAATCTGAACTGATATAGTGAGTTATTCTGTCTGTAGTGAATGGTAAATCTGAACTGATATAGTGAGTTATTCTGTCTGTAGTGAATGGTAAATCTGAAGTGATATAGTGAGTTATTCTGTCTGTAGTGAATGGTAAATCTGAACTGATATAGTGAGTTATTCTGTCTGTAGTGAATGGTAAATCTGAACTGTATATAGTGAGTTATTCTGTCTGTAGTGAATGGTAAATCTGAACTGATATATTGAGTTATTCTGTCTGTAGTGAATGGTAAATCTGAACTGATATAGTGAGTTATTCTGTCTGTCTGTAGTGAATGGTAAATCTGAACTGATATAGTGAGTTATTCTGTCTGTAGTGAATGGTAAATCTGAACTGATATAGTGAGTTATTCTGTCTGTAGTGAATGGTAAATCTGAACTGATATAGTGAGTTATTCTGTCTGTAGTGAATGGTAAATCTGAACTGATATAGTGAGTTATTCTGTCTGTAGTGAATGGTAAATCTGAACTGATATAGTGAGTTATTCTGTCTGTAGTGAATGGTAAATCTGAACTGATATAGTGAGTTATTCTGTAGTGAATGTAAATCTGAACTGATATAGTGAGTTATTCTGTCTGAAATGGTAAATCTGAACTGATATAGTGAGTTATTCTGTCTGTAGTGAATGGTAAATCTGAACTGATATAGTGAGTTATTCTGTCTGTAGTGAATGGTAAATCTGAACTGATATAGTGAATTCTGTCTGTAGTGAAAAATCTGAACTGATATAGTGAGTTATTCTGTCTGTAGTGAATGGTAAATCTGAACTGATATAGTGAGTTATTCTGTCTGTAGTGAATGGTAAATCTGAACTGATATAGTGAGTTATTCTGTCTGTAGTGAATGGTAAATCTGAACTGATATAGTGAGTTATTCTGTCTGTAGTGAATGGTAAATCTGAACTGATATAGTGAGTTATTCTGTCTGTAGTGAATGGTAAATCTGAACTGATATAGTGAGTTATTCTGTCTGTAGTGAATGGTAAATCTGAACTGATATAGTGAGTTATTCTGTCTGTAGTGAATGGTAAATCTGAACTGATATAGTGAGTTATTCTGTCTGTAGTGAATGGTAAATCTGAACTGATTATTCTGTCTGTAGTGAATGAGTTAATTCTGAACTGATAGTTAATGTAGTGAATGGTAAATCTGAACTGATATATAGTGAATGGTAAATCTGAACTGATATAGTGAGTTATTCTGTCTGTAGTGAATGGTAAATCTGAACTGATATAGTGAGTTATTCTGTCTGTAGTGAATGGTAAATCTGAACTGATATAGTGAGTTATTCTGTCTGTAGTGAATGGTAAATCTGAACTGATATAGTGAGTTATTCTGTCTGTAGTGAATGGTAAATCTGAACTGATATAGTGAGTTATTCTGTCTGTAGTGAATGGTAAATCTGAACTGATATAGTGAGTTATTCTGTCTGTAGTGAATGGTAAATCTGAACTGATATAGTGAGTTATTCTGTCTGTAGTGAATGGTAAATCTGAACTGATATAGTGATATAGTGAGTTATTCTGTCTGTAGTGAATGGTAAATCTGAACTGATATAGTGAGTTATTCTGTCTGTAGTGAATGGTAAATCTGAACTGATATAGTGAGTTATTCTGTCTGTAGTGAATGGTAAATCTGAACTGATATAGTGAGTTATTCTGTCTGTAGTGAATGGTAAATCTGAACTGATATAGTGAGTTATTCTGTCTGTAGTGAATGGTAAATCTGAACTGATATAGTGAGTTATTCTGTCTGTAGTGAATGAAATCTGAACTGATAAATTATTCTGTCTGTAGTGAATAAATAGTGAGTTATTCTGTCTGTAGTGAATGGTAAATCTGAAGTGATATAGTGAGTTATTCTGTCTGTAGTGAATGGTAAATCTGAACTGATATAGTGAGTTATTCTGTCTGTAGTGAATGGTAAATCTGAACTGATATAGTGAGTTATTCTGTCTGTAGTGAATGGTAAATCTGAACTGATATAGTGAGTTATTCTGATATAGTGAGTTATTCTGTCTGTAGTGAATGGTAAATCTGAACTGATATAGTGAGTTATTCTGTCTGTAGTGAATGGTAAATCTGAACTGATATAGTGAGTTATTCTGTCTGTAGTGAATGGTAAATCTGAACTGATATATTGAGTTATTCTGTCTGTAGTGAATGGTAAATCTGAACTGATATATTGAGTTATTCTGTCTGTAGTGAATGGTAAATCTGAACTGATATAGTGAGTTATTCTGTCTGTAGTGAAATGGTAAATCTGAAATGGTAAATCTGATATATAGTGAGTTATTCTGTCTGTAGTGAATGGTAAATCTGAACTGATATAGTGAGTTATTCTGTCTGTAGTGAATGGTAAATCTGAACTGATATAGTGAGTTATTCTGTCTGTAGTGAATGGTAAATCTGAACTGATATATTGAGTTATTCTGTCTGTAGTGAATGGTAAATCTGAACTGATATATTGAGTTATTCTGTCTGTAGTGAATGGTAAATCTGAACTGATATATTGAGTTATTCTGTCTGTAGTGAATGGTAAATCTGAACTGATATAGTGAGTTATTCTGTCTAGTGAGTTATTCTGTCTGTAGTGAATGGTAAATCTGAACTGATATATTGAGTTATTCTGTCTGTAGTGAATGGTAAATCTGAACTGATATAGTGAGTTATTCTGTCTGTAGTGAATGGTAAATCTGAACTGATATAGTGAGTTATTCTGTCTGTAGTGAATGGTAAATCTGAACTGATATATTGAGTTATTCTGTCTGTAGTGAATGGTAAATCTGAACTGATATATTGAGTTATTCTGTCTGTAGTGAATGGTAAATCTGAACTGATATAGTGAGTTATTCTGTCTGTAGTGAATGGTAAATCTGAACTGATATAGTGAGTTATTCTGTCTGTAGTGAATGGTAAATCTGAACTGATATAGTGAGTTATTCTGTCTGTAGTGAATGGTAAATCTGAACTGATATAGTGAGTTATTCTGTCTGTAGTGAATGGTAAATCTGAACTGATATAGTTTATTCTGTCTGTAGTGAATGGTAAATCTGAACTGATGAGTTATTCTGTCTGTAGTGAATGGTTATTCTGTCTGTAGTGAATGGTAAATCTGAAGTGATATAGTGAGTTATTCTGTCTGTAGTGAATGGTAAATCTGAAGTGATATAGTGAGTTATTCTGTCTGTAGTGAATGGTAAATCTGAACTGATATAGTGAGTTATTCTGTCTGTAGTGAATGGTAAATCTGAACTGATATAGTGAGTTATTCTGTCTGTAGTGAATGGTAAATCTGAACTGATATAGTGAGTTATTCTGTCAGTAGTGAATGGTAAATCTGAACTGATATATTGAGTTATTCTGTCAGTAGTGAATGGTAAATCTGAACTGATATAGTGAGCTATTCTGTCTGTAGTGAATGGTAAATCTGAACTGATATATTGAGTTATTCTGTCTGTAGTGAATGGTAAATCTGAAGTGATATAGTGAGTTATTCTGTCTGTAGTGAATGGTAAATCTGAACTGATATATTGAGTTATTCTGTCTGTAGTGAATGGTAAATCTGAACTGATATAGTGAGTTATTCTGTCAGTAGTGAATGGTAAATCTGAACTGATATAGTGAGTTATTCTGTCTGTAGTGAATGGTAAATCTGAACTGATATAGTGAGTTATTCTGTCAGTAGTGAATGGTAAATCTGAACTGATATAGTGAGTTATTCTGTCTGTAGTGAATGGTAAATCTGAACTGATATAGTGAGTTATTCTGTCTGTAGTGAATGGTAAATCTGAACTGATATAGTGAGTTATTCTGTCTGTAGTGAATGGTAAATCTGAACTGATATAGTGAGTTATTCTGTCTGTAGTGAATGGTAAATCTGAACTGTTATAGTGAGTTATTCTGTCTGTAGTGAATGGTAAATCTGAACTGATATAGTGAGTTATTCTGTCTGTAGTGAATGGTAAATCTGAACTGATATAGTGAGTTATTCTGTCTGTAGTGAATGGTAAATCTGAACTGATATATTGAGTTATTCTGTCTGTAGTGAATGGTAAATCTGAACTGATATAGTGAGTTATTCTGTCTGTTGTGAATGGTAAATCTGAACTGATATAGTGAGTTATTCTGTCTGTAGTGAATGGTAAATCTGAACTGATATAGTGAGTTATTCTGTCTGTAGTGAATGGTAAATCTGAACTGATATATTGAGCCATTCTTTCTGTAGTGAATGGTAAATCTGAACTGATATAGTGAGTTATTCTGTCTGTAGTGAATGATACATCTGAACTGATATAGTGAGTTATTCTGTCTGTAGTGAATGGTAAATCTGAACTGATATATTGAGCCATTCTTTCTGTAGTGAATGCAGTAGCGAGTGATGAATGGACAGGGCTAACCGTGTCAACTGAAAAGGAGTGCATGCTTGAAAACATGGATTGAGGTTACACAAAGTACGCAATTTGTTCTAAAATATGCTGAAAATAAATCCACAGGTGAAGAGAGGAGAGGAGAGATCTTCTAGAGGAAAAAGTAGGGGTCTACAATATATAGAGAGATTGAAGGGGTCCTCTCAGGGCAAGGTTCCATTCGCAGCACGTCAGTGTAAACCAATCAAGGAGAAGTTTGAGGCAGCGAGCCACGGGTCCATTTCCCCTCTGTCACATACAGTCCAGTAATGCCTTTATGAAAATGAGTGCTGGCTGCACATGACAAATCACTGTAATTGATCACATGGCCATCCATCACAGGTAAGAAACCTCTCTTCCTCTGAGAAGCAGTGCACTTGAAGCTGAGCGAGTAAGACAAGTATACTCCTTTGCTCCCCTCTATCTCACCATAATTCCATTCCCTCCCCTTACTTCACCCACCTGCCCTTATCCTTCTCCCTCCACCTCATTACATGGAATATCACAGAAAAAAAGCGTACTAATTCAGCCCAGTCAAATGGCAGATTCGGTTACTATGTTGCCAGGACGACGGGAAGATAAGTGACAGGTGATGAAAGTTCCTCTGAGCTGTGTGCTGTTCTGTGCTATTCTGTTCTGATCCGATCTGTTCTGTGAGGAGGAACAGTTTAGGGCCTGTCATGCCAATAGTCCCCCGGCCAATCAGCCTTGTTTGCAAAGCGATGATAGAAGTAACGTAATTTAGGCTGTAATGATCTCCAAAAGTATAATCATTAGGTCATCACACCCTTGATGTAGCAACGGACGCTAATAGTTGATCAAATCCCATTGGGACGTAGAAGGGGACACTATTTGGCCGGGGGACATTATTTGTCATGACAGGCCCATAGCACTTTTCTTCTGCTTGTTCTGAACGTGTGATGTAATGGTATTGCTACATCACATCTATTGTAGCTCTGATGTTCCAGTGTCTCTCTGATGGACTGGATTAAAAAGGTCAGATAATAAAACAGGATAACTCTGGCTTTAGAGATAATACCAGCCTTGATCTACCCTCTGACTTGCAAAGTGTATTCACACATAGAACATTCCATTAGTGCACACACACCTACACACACACACCTACACCTACACACACACACACATTTATTTTGCTTCTCGGCTATTGTCAATCCTTAACCTTCCCTTAAAACGTATGGTATGTGTGGGGTACTTCAAAGTCTAATAAGCGGACCATCTCTGCGAATAATCTCCCAAATGAAGAATTCTAATGGAGAAGTACAGAGAAAAGAGAAAATCCCAATGAATAGCACTTATCTACCACCTTTAAGTAAGGGAGAAAAGTACTAACATATCAAACATGTTCTCACAAAGAGACATCATTTCTCCTGCAGCCAAATTCTTCAGGTTCCTTTTCCCTGTGCTGCTTTGGACAGTCTAATTATACTCTATCAATTAGAACAGCCCTTATAAATCACCCTCCTTCATATGCTAATGAGTCAACTTCACAGAGCCAAGACAAGAGGAGAGACCTCTGTTCTGTTATGGCTGCCCATTCAGCAGAGCCTAGTCGCTGGCCTGCATCCCAAATGTGTCCCCTATGGGCCCTGGTCAAAAGTAGTGCACTACATAGGGAATAGGGTGACATTTGGGATGCATCCACTGAGAGAACAGCCAGTGGAATGGAACCATACAGCAGAGTTTCAAAGCTATAGATCCACAAATTCCTGTTCTTACTTGCTGTGGTAAATCCTTGCGGAGGTATTGTATGTCAATTGAAATGATGCAGGAGTCTGTAGGATAGGACACGGTTATTTAGATGGTGCTATCTCTGGACCTTAGATGGTGCTATCTCTGGACCTTAGATGGTGCTATCTCTGGACCTTAGATGGTGCTATCTCTGGACCTTAGATGGTGCTATCTCTGGACCTTAGATGGTGCTATCTCTGGACCTTAGATGGTCCTATTGTTTCCTGTTGAAGGAACTGATTGGGCACTCAGCTGTTAAATGAGCTGGAACATCCAAGGGAGGCATTATAAACCCGGTTTTCTACTAGCCTGTTTCTTTGAACCTGGGGGCATTTGGAGTATTGTCATTCTCTACTTAAGGCTTTTCCTTTGTCAACGGTAGGTCTAGTATTACCATCACTTTATTGTGCTTTATTAGAAAATAAAAAGCAAGATCACCACTGCCATCGGTCTCTAGTCATTAGCTAAACATGCAGACCATTCGTTTCCCTCTGTGCAGCACAAGAAGACACTATAACAGCCAATTGAGCAGGCGGTTCATTATCCACCCTTTATTGTGTGGTTTTCAATCCACCGGATCAAACCTTGTAAAACAATCATAAAATCCCACATTTCATTTAGGAATAATATCCAGTTTAATAGTTCCACCAACGGCTGAAGACATCACTATGTTTAAAGAGGTCCTCAAGACAGTCCAATGGAGCGTGATCTTTCATTCTCTTCTCCTGCTATAACAGGCCAGTTGACCATTGATACAGAGAACAGGGACATTAGTTGGGGAGGTGAGAAGAGATGGACTGCAGTAGTCTGATCATAATAGATCCAGAGGAATGGATAGTATTCTACAGAAATGAAAGGAATTACATTTATACTCTTTGTGAGAATGATTGAGATCCCGTAGATATTAGACTCATATTAGACTCATCTCGAATCATCTCAAATCAAATCACATTTTATTTGTCACATGCGCTGAATACAACCTTACAGTGAAATGCTTACTTACAAGCCCTTAACCAACAATGCTTTAATAAGTGTTAAGTAAAAAGTAGATCAGTAACAAATTAAACAAATAATTAAACAGCAGCAGCAAAATAACAAGCAAGGCTATTTACAGGGGATACCGGTACAGAGTCAATGTGCAGGGGCACCGGTTAGTCGAGGAAATTGAGGTAATATATACATGTAGGTAGAGTTAAAGTGATTATGCATAGATTATTAACAGAGAGTAGCAGCAGCGTAAAAGAGGGGTCTGGGTGGCATTTTGTTTAGCTGTTCAGGAGTCTTATGGCTTGGGGGTAGAAGCTGTTAAGAAGCCTTTTGCAGAGGGAGGTGTTTAGTCCCAGGGTCCTTAGCTTAGTGATGAGCTTTGAGGGCACTATGGTGTTGAACGCTGAGCTGTAGTCAATGAATAGCATTCTCACATAGGTCCTTCTGTCTGGTGGCAAAGGGCAGTGTGGAGTTCAATAGAGATTTGTGGATCTGTTGGGGCGTTATGCAAATTGGAGTGGGTCTAGGGTTTCTGGGATAATGGTGTTGATGTAAGTATACAGAGTACACATCCTGTTAATTCATCTGACCCTGTGGCCTTGTGAATATTGACCTGTTTAAAGGTCTTACTCACATCGGCTAAGAAGAGTGTGATCACACAGTTGTCCGGAACAGCTGGTGCTCTCATGCATATTTCAGTGTTACTTGCCTTGAAGCGAGCATAGAAGTAATTTAGGTCATCTGGTAGGTTCGTGCCACTGGGCAGCTCACGGCTGTGCTTCCCTTTGTAGTCTGTAACAGTTTGCAAGCCCTGCCACATCAGACGAGCGTCGGAGCCGGTGTAGTACGATTCAAAGTAAGTCCTGTATTGACGCTTTGCATGTTTGATGGTTTGTCAGAGGGTATAGCAGGATTTATTTTAAGCTTCCGGATTAGAGTCCTGCTCATTGAAAGCAGCAGCTTTACCCTTTAGCTCAGTGCAGATGTTGCCTGTAATCCATGGTTTCTGGTTGGGTTATGTACGTATGGTCACTGTTTGGATGACGCCATCGATGCACTTATTGATGAAACCAGTAACTGATGTGGTGTACTCCTCAATGGCATCAGAAGAATCCCGGAAAATATTCCAGTCTGTGCTAGCAAAACAGTCCTGTAGCTTAGCATCTGCTTCATCTGACCACTTTCTTACTGACAGAGTCACTGGTGCATCCTGCTTTAGTTTTTGCTTTTAAGCAGGATTCAGGAGGATATTATTATGGTCAGATTTGCCAAATGGAGGGCGAGGGAAAGCCTTGTCTCTGTGTGTAGAGTAAAGGTTGTCTAGAGTTTTTTCCCTCTGGTTGCACATTTAACATGCTGTAGATAAGGTAGAACGGATATGAATATCCCTGCATTAAAGTCCCCGGCCACTAGGATTGCCGCCCCTGGAAGATCATTTTCCTGTTTGCTTATGACCGTATACAGCTCATTGAGTGCAGTTTTAGTGCCAGCATCGGTTTGCGGTGGTATATACACAGCTACAAAAAATATAGATGTAAACTCTCTTGGTAAATAGTGTGGTCTACAGCTTTTCATGAGACACTCTACCTCAGGCGAGCAAAACCTTGAGACTTCCTTATATTTCGTGCACCAGCTGTTGTTTACAAATATACATAGGCCTGCCAGCCCTTATCTTATCAAAGTCCGCTGTTCTATCCTGCCGAAAAAACTTATAACCCGCCAGCTGAATGTTAATCATGTCGTAGTTCAGCCACGACTCAGTGAAACATATGATATTACAGTTTTTAATGTCCCGTTGGTAGGATATACGTGCTCGTAGTTTGTCTATTTTGTTATCGATTATCTCCGTCTTTTCCTCCTGCAAATGATTGGGATGAGGGCCTTGTCTGGTGTCTGGAGTAAATCCTTCCCATCCGACTCGTTGAAGAAGAAGAATTCCTCCAGTACGGGAGTAATCGCTGCCCATAAGACACGGTGGCAGAAACATTATGGCAGAAACATTATGTACACAAATAAGTTACAAATAACGCGAAAAAACATACATAATAGCACAATTGGTTACGGGATCGTAAAACGGCAGCCGTCTCGTTCGGCGCCATTATAATGGACCAATATGATATCTCACAGTCTGTCTGACACGATCACGGGTGAATCATTTAAAAAATGTATCACTATGCCTGAAGACATTTACACCAGTAACGCAACAACTACATAACATATTGTTCTGTACTGTATTGATACAGACTATACAACATCATACAATGTATGGACCAGGATCGTGGCTTCCCCTGTAGGGTACTGAGAGACGTACTGTACAGCATAGTGGAGGAAAGCATTGTTATGATTATGGCTGCATATTAAATCAGGATAATCTGATTGTTTTGCAAACACATGAGTACTAGATGAACGTCACACAATGTACCACTTCCTCCAGATCACACAGGGTCCAACACAACTACAACGACACAACAACATCACGGCAACATAGCCCCCCCCCCCCCCGTTAGAGGAAATAGCCTTGTTTATATGTAGAACTGGTGAGACGGGTCTTTTATGAAATAACCAATGGGCTTGTTGTCATTCAATGTTCTATTATTGTAATGAAAGGTCTAACGAATGTATGAGTCTAAACTAATGTCCTATGTGTCATTTAAAGGTCATTTTGCTTCAAGGACTGTGTTAGCTACAGCACATACACACAGTGGATAAAACATTAGAAACAGCTTCCTAATATTGAGTTGCCTCAACTCGTTGGGGCATGGACTCTACAAGGTGTTGAAAGCGCTCCACAGGGATGCTGGCCCATGTTGACTTCAACGCTTCCCATGGTTGTGTCAAGTTGGCTGGATGTCCATTGGGGGGAGGGGACCATTCTTGATACACACGGGAAACTGTTGAGACTGAAAAACCCAGCAGCGTTGCAGTTCTTGACACCCTCAAACTGGTGCGCCTGGCACCTACTACCATACTCTGTTCCAAGGCACTTAAATGTTTTGTCTAGACCATTCACCTTCTGAATGGCACACAGACACAATCCATGTCTCAATTCTCTCAAGGCTTAAAAATCCTTGTTTACCCTGTCTCCCCTGCTTCATCTACACTGATTGAAGTGGATTTAACAAGTGACATCAATAAGGGATCATAGTGTTCACCTCGATTCACCTGTTCAGTCTATGTCATGGAATGTTTTGTACTTCGCTTCGCGTTCCTAGGAAACTATGCAGTTTTTTTTTTACGTGTTATTTCTTACATTAGTACCCCAGGTCATCTTAGGTTTCATTACATACAGTTGAGATGTGATGAAAGAAACATACAGGAACTCAAATCCTTCTGTTCACCTGATTTAGAATTCCTCACAATCAAATGTAGACAGCATTATCTACCAAGAGAATTATCTTCGATTATAATCACAGCCGTATATATATCCCCCCCAAGCAGACACATCGATGGCTCTGAACAAACTTTATTTGACTCTTAGCAAACTGGAATCCATTTATCCGGAGGCTGCATTCATTGTAGCTTGGGAATTTAACAAGGCTAATCTGAAAACAACAATTTTATCAGCATATCGATTGCGCAACCAGGGGTGGAAAAACCTTGGATCATTGTTACTCTAACTTCCGCGACGCATATAAGGCCCTTCCCCGCCCCCCTTTCGGAAAAGCTGACCACGACTCCATTTTGTTGATCCCTGCCTACAGACAGAAACTAAAACAAGAGGCTCCCACGCTGAGGTCTGTTCAACGCTGGTCCGACCAAGCTGACTCCACACTCCAAGACTGCTTCCATCACGTGGACTGGGATATGTTTCGTATTGCGTCAGATAACAATATTGACGAATACGCTGATTCGGTGTGTGAGTTCATTAGAACGTGCGTTGAAGATGTCGTTCCCATAGCAACGATTAAAACATTCCCTAACCAGAAACCGTGGATTGATGGCAGCATTCGCGTGAAACTGAAAGCGCGAACCACTGCTTTTAATCAGGGCAAGGTGACTAGTAACATGACCGAATACAAACAGTGCAGCTATTCCCTCCGCAAGGCTATCAAACAAGCTAAGCGTCAGTACAGAGACAAAGTAGAATCTCAATTCAACGGCTCAGACACAAGAGGCATGTGGCAGGGTCTACAGTCAATCACGGACTACAAGAAGAAATCCAGCCCAGTCACGGACCAGGATGTCTTGCTCCCAGGCAGACTAAATAACTTTTTTGCCCGCTTTGAGGACAATACAGTGCCACTGACACGGCCTGCAATGAAAACATGCGGACTCTCCTTCACTGCAGCCGAGGTGAGTAAGACATTTAAACGTGTTAACCCTCGCAAGGCTGCAGGCCCAGACGGCATCCACAGCCGCGCCCTCAGAGCATGCGCAGACCAGCTGGCCGGTGTGTTTACGGACATATTCAAACAATCCCTATACCAGTCTGCTGTTCCCACATGCTTCAAGAGGGCCACCATTGTTCCTGTTCCCAAGAAAGCTAAGGTAACTGAGCTAAACGACTACCGCCCGGTAGCACTCACATCCGTCATCATGAAGTGCTTTGAGAGACTAGTCAAGGACCATATCACCTCCACCCTACCTGACACCCTAGACCCACTCCAATTTGCTTACCGCCCAAATAGGTCCACAGGTCCCTAACCCATCTGGACAAGAGGAATACCTATGTGAGAATGCTGTTCATCGACTACAGCTCGGCATTCAACACCATAGTACCCTCCAAGCTCGTCATCAAGCTCGAGACCCTGGGTCTCGACCCCGCCCTGTGCAACTGGGTACTGGACTTCCTGACGGGCCGCCCCCAGGTGGTGAGGGTAGGCAACAACATCTCCTCCCCGCTGATCCTCAACACTGGGGACCCACAAGGGTGCGTTCTGAGCCCTCTCCTGTACTCCCTCTTCACCCACGACTGCGTGGCCACGCACGCCTCCAACTCAATCATCAAGTTTGCGGACGACACAATAGTGGTAGGCTTGATTACCAACAACGACGAGACGGCCTACAGGGAGGAGGTGAGGGCCCTCGGAGTGTGGTGTCAGGAAAATAACCTCACACTTAACGTCAACAAAACTAAGGAGATGATTGTGGACTTCAGGAAACAGCAGAGGGAACACCCCCCCTATCCACATCGATGGAACAGTAGTGGAGAGGGTAGCAAGTTTTAAGTTCCTCGGCATACACATCACAGACAAACTGAATTGGTCCACTCACACAGACAGCATCGTGAAGAAGGCGCAGCAGTGCCTCTTCAACCTCAGAAGGCTGAAGAAATTTGGCTTGTCACCAAAAGCACTCACAAACTTCTACAGATGCACAATCGAGAGCATCCTGGCGGGCTGTATCACCGCCTGGTACGGCAACTGCTCCGCCCTCAACCATAAGGCTCTCCAGAGGGTAGTGAGGTCTGCACAATGCATCACCGGGGGCAAACTACCTGCCCTCCAGGACACCTACACCACCCGATGTTACAGGAAGGCCATAAAGATCATCAAGGACATCAACCACCCGAGCCACTGCCTGTTCACCCCGCTATCATCCAGAAGGCGATGTCAGTACAGGTGCATCAAAGCTGGGACCGAGAGACTGAAAAACAGCTTCTATCTCAAGGCCATCAGACTGTTAAACAGCCACCACTAACATTGAGTGGCTGCTGCCAACACACTGACACTGACACATTTACATTTACATTTAGGTCATTTAGCAGACGCTCTTATCCAGAGCGACTTACAAATTGGACACTGACTCAACACCAGCCACTTTAATAACGGGAATTGATGGGAAATTATGTAAATATATCACTAGCCACTTTAAACAATGCTACCTTATATAATGTTACTTACCCTACATTATTCATCTCATATGCATACATATATACTGTACTCTATATCATCGACTGCATCCTTATGTAATACATGTATCACTAGCCACTCTAACTATGCCACTTTGTTTACATACTCATCTCATATGTATATACTGTACTCGATACCATCTACTGTATCTTGCCTATGCTGCTCTGTACCATCACTCATTCATGTATCCTTATGTACATATTCTTTATCCCCTTACACTGTGTATAAGACAGTAGTTTTGGAATTGTTAGTTAGATTACTTGTTGGTTATTACTGCATTGTCGGAACTAGAAGCACAAGCATTTTGCTACACTCACATTAACATCTGCTAACCATGTGTATGTGACAAATACATTTGATTTGATTTGATTTGACTCTCAGTGTTTGTCTTTATTACAGGAAGTAATTTATGTATGTCTATATACATGTACCGTACATGATGTGTGTAGGTGGGCCATGTTCTTTCCTCTGCCCTCTATATGTGGGCGGAAGCGTGTAATTATTATTCACGAGAGAGAGAGAGGGAGAGGGAGAGACCTCAGATTCCCTCCTGATTTCAGTCAGATAAAAAATTTGCAAACACAAAAGCAGGACGTTTTCTCGCTTAAAGAGATAGTTTTACTAAATGACATATTGGTTTCCGTACCCTGTAAGCTGTCTCTGGACAAGGTATGACAGCAATCCATGCTTTGGTTTAGTTTCCCTTGCCACATGCTAATGGTTTAGCATTCGTGGCACAAATCCCATTCAAGTCATGGGAGCGTTATTGTAATTTTTCGCTGCATCATGTTAAAACGGTAGCATGTGGATGTGCCAGAGAAACTCAACCAACGCATGGATTGCTGTCATACCTTGTCCATAGACTGCTTACAGGGAAAGGAAACCAATGTGTCATTTTGTATTTTGAGTGAACTATCCCTCATCCAAAAATGCTAAATGCGTCTCTTTGTGAGGGGAAGGGAATCGTCCCAGAGGACGAGGACCGTCTGAGGCAGCAAGGAACATGATTGATGAGTGAAATGGGTCTTCTATGGAGTCTGCCTTTGTCTCTTTAGGGGATAATAAACTGTAATCAGATAGCCGTAAACTGCAAATAGTTTGCTTGACCTCGAGACCACTATGGACGATTGGTGTGATGCATTGACATGTAACAGCTCTTAATATATCTTGCTACAGTGGTTTTCTCTGGTGTTTTCTTTTCAGGGTTCAGCCATGAGGGCAAGACTGAGTAGAGTAGATCTTTTTGTAATCATTGTGTCATTGATTGAATGCACCTGTACTATGGGTTTTCCATCAAGACTGTCCAAGTTGTTACTGCACATCAACGTTAGCGGTGGAGGTGGCGGTGGCGAGCGATCTCTATTCTGTCACACCCCTCCCTCTAAAGATAAGGAACGTTAAGTTCAAGCTTTAATATTTGAACAGTCTTAGTTGAGAAAAAGTGATGAAGTGGCTCTGTGCAAATTCTACTACTTAGTAATAAAGACCGCCAGCTGAAGTCACGACAGCACAGAGGTATTGAAGCCACAACCCTGACAACAAGGTTCACAACTACTGTCTTAGCAGAACAGGTGTGTTTGGTAGTGACAACACAACAACAGGTAGTAAGAGATTTACCATTACCATGTATATATATAACTACTATGGATAAATGTCAGCATTCTGACCTATTTCTAATGAGATGTCTGCTGCAACATAATCCCATCAACATTTTCTCCCTGAATGTAAAAATAATCTAAACGTATTCTTCCTTTCAGCCAAGCAGAAGATCTGTAGCTCATATAAAATAAACTATTGTTGCCATCCCCAAAATAGACGACGAACACGACACAGCTGCACAATGGCAATGATTATTAAATCCGCTCTCTCGCAAAGAATGAACTCTGCCTCGCTGACAGACAAAACAACATGAACATTTATCAATGCCAATAAAAACACAATGCAAGTTATCCCCAGTGGCCCAGCATGGAGCACATGTGACCCGCAAAGGAGTTTTTCTTACCTGTAACAGATAGTTCTGTAGTTCTTCTCACCAAGAAGCTGCCAAACTGTAATTCACACGTGTAATTTCCAATGTCATCTTCACGTACCTCCCGGATAGAGAGAGTATCTCTTCTCCTTATAATGCTTTGTCTCCACTGCTTTGGCTTGCATTCCTTCGATACAAATAGAGAGAAAGCTTATGAATGTAAAACACCACGAAGAAACAGAAAAGCAGTATACAGTTGGACTTAGATTACACTTTTTACAACATATAATGTAGACATGTGGAAAAAATGTACACCTGACAAAATGCATTGAACCATTTCAAACTTCAAACATCTCTTTGATCACAAATGCATTCCCATCTTGTATTTAGTGTTGTTGTATTGAGTTCCTGTTTTTGGCAAGACGTGTGTGATCTATTATACAACATTATATCGCTAAGTTCCCACTAGAAGAACAGCGTTTCGGTTGAAGTAGTTCATTTTGGTGGGAATGAACCTAGAGGAAGAACGAGGCCCTTGGAAAAGGGAACTTGTGCCACACAAACTTATTCACCCACAGCAGGAAAACTGGAATACCGTGGGTTGTTTCCACCTGCGCTCGCGGGTCTCCCAGAATTCAAACAGCTCCGCTTCCAGAGACAGAGCAAATAGCTAGAATATTCTAGGTCCACAGTCATTATCCATATTTTAATTTGATTCACTGGGAAACTGAAGAAGCACTGTGGCCATCTAATCCGACATTCATCTAGTTTTGATGAATTGGCCCCTGGCCTCCGTTGGCTACTCTCTCAGTCTGCTGTTACACTGTGGGCAGGCAGCCGGGGCCGGTGAGGGCCACTCGTCGACTCAGATAGCCAGACGTCTGACTCTGAAGACCCCCTCCAGTCGTTTGGGGGGGGGGGGGGGTTAATTTCTTTGTCTTCTAGACTATTTACATCATGAACGTGGACTGTAGACCCCTTTCCCCAGACGGTTTGAGTCTCATGAAAAACAAATGACATCTCAGGAGGTGCTCTGCAGAGTGGCTGTGAGTTATGGATGGATAAATCTACCTACTGTCATCAAGCAAGCACATAGGCTGCTAGACAATACATACAAGTATGCTTAGACGAAAATAATCATATAAAATAAAAAATGTAATCTCTCATTTTTTCAATACATTAACATTATCATACAGTTCTGATTATACGCTGATAAATATATGTATCACATTTGATACATGACACATAGTAGTGGTTTCCCAGACACATACTAGGCCTAATCCTGGGCTAAAGAGCAGCCTCAGTGGAGAACCTGCCGAGGCTTAATTTGTATCCTTGAAACTGCCCCTATGGCATTCAATCTGAAATATGTTACAGACATAATGTTATAGTGGACTCTTACCTTGTACCATACAATCTCTGGCTCCTTCCCCGGCTGTACATAATCCTCAATGTCCGGACAGGTGATATCTTTACTTTTGCTTAACTCTGCCTTCTCGAAGTACCTCATTTTGGAGTTGTAGCAGAGGTCTGTGTCGTTCTCCGCCACTGTCAGTGACATGGACACTTTCATACAATATGTGGAATTCCTGCAAAACACAAGTGAATAAATTAATAAGTTTAATTATTTTTGTATAACATTGTTGTTCTCTCACGCCTCTATCACTATATGTTGACAGGTATACATTTGATGAAACTGTAATAAACTGAATAAAGCCCTTTTGTGGGGAAAAACAAATTCTGCTCGGCTGGGCCTGGCTCCCCAGTGGGTGGGCCTGGAACCCCAGTGGGTGGGCCTGGCTCCCCAGTGGCTGGGCCTGGCTCCCCAGTGGCTGGGCCTGGAACCCCAGTGGGTGGGCCTGGCTCCCCAGTGGGTGGGCCTGGCTCCCCAGTGGCTGGGCCTGGAACCCCAGTGGGTGGGCCTGGCTCCCCAGTGGGTGGGCCTGGCTCCCCAGTGCGTGGGCCTGGCTCCCCAGTGGGTGGGCCTGGCTCCCCAGTGGCTGGGCCTGGCTCCCCAGTGGGTGGGCCTGGAACCCCAGTGGGTGGGCCTGGAACCCCAGTGGGTGGGTCTGGCTCCCCAGTTTGTGGGCCTGGCTCCCCAGTGGGTGGGCCAGGCTCCCCAGTGGGTGGGCCTGGCTCCCCAGTGGCTGGGCCTGGCTCCCCAGTGGCTGGGCCTGGCTCCCCAGTGGCTGGGCCTGGCTCCCCAGTGGGTGGGCCTGGCTCCCCAGTGGCTGGGCCTGGCTCCCCAGTGGCTGGGCCTGGCTCCCCAGTGGGTGAGCGTATGGCTGTTCCCCTGCCCAGTCATGGGAAATCCATAGATTAGGGCCAAATTAATGTATTTCAATTGACTGATTTCCTTATATATACTGCAACTCAGTAAAAATCGTTTATATTTTGGTCCGGTATACATTTGGAAAGTGAATGCAGGTACTTGAATAACGGATCAAAACATTCTTAACTCATTAGCCCTACTTGTTTGATCTAAACCATTGACACCCAGCTACAGTGAGCCATCTGGTTCGGGGGGAGAATATGGGGAAGTTTGACATTCTCCTCTCTCGTCAACGTGAAGAATCATCTCTCCACCTCCACTCAGCCGTGGCTGGTTGTCCGGACCGTTCATACAGAGCTGCATTGTGTTTTCTCACCCATCCAGGAGGAATGTAAATGATGCGGGAGGGATGAACCTGGATATCACAAATTACCGATGGCGACGGCAAAAGAAAAGTGGGGAAAACGGAGGTGGAAGGGAGACGAGGGCTAATGCAGAACGGCAGTTCTGAAAGTCAACAGCAGTGAAGATTGAGTCTTTTGTTTTGACACGTTATGCAGATACGGCGCAAGCTAGCAGAAAATGACTTGCCAGAATTGATATTTTGTAACTGGTCAGACCAGATAGAGAAAAGCCTATCAGCCCAGAGGACTACAACTGTGACTGTACTGCATAGGAGATAGTTGAGAAAGCTGTGAGGGTATAATGTAAATACCAGGTCTGGCAACCCAGTCATGTACAACACTATGGCACCATACTGTGTGGCACAATTTCCCTGTGCTCAGTCTAATAATCACTCTGTGTTGAATCTGTACAACTGTTCAATAACAATTGGCCCACACCAGCAGGAACTCCAGTAGCATGCTCACATGAATGAGCAGGGAGTTTGAGTCGATTGCAGTATAACCCTTCCACAGCCATAGTAATACATCAGTCATTAGAGCTGGTTGAGGTTTTTTATGGCTCGGTAAACAGGTTCATGTTTGGCCTTTGACTCCAGATGAGTGATTCTTAGGCAAGGATCCATGGATTTTTGGAATCAATGGACAGAGGTATTGGGAGTGCAGGGAATTCCATTCAATGTGATCAATGAGCTCAATCAGTGTGACCTTTGATCCGTCTATGCATGTATAGCTAATAAGATTGTCTCCACTCATGACTATCATCAGTAGCTGGGTAGACTAGTTCTTCAAGAGGGTGAGTACTGTATGAATTGGACCATAATATCAAATCCTTCTGGTCTACAGATTTCAACAAATGACAACGTTTAGGAAAACCTCATTGGGTAATTTCAGGGGCGCAAGCTGGTAACACAGATTTGAGGCTGAACCAACAACCAATTATAAACAAGTGGAATCCTTCTATAATTGCCACGGAATTAGCGCAGCCTCGCAGATTAGCAAGCAGTAAGCAAAGGCCCGGTCGGTCCATAGTCAGACACACCCTCTACTGGGCACCGCGGTCTGTCCGATTAAGTCTGCCCATTTTATGAAGCGGAGGATGCAAATGCAACATGATGTGGAGATTATCCCAGACAACCTGCACCAGATGGACACCTGAACAAATGAGATCCCCCGGGTCCGCTCCCCCTGTTAAATATTCTGGGCAGTGCTGATAAACTCGCCCGGTGGGAGAGAGAGAGAGAATAGTGTCAGCCTGGCTGTTGAGTGATCGATGGCCCGGGCCAACACTTTGTCCTACGATGTCTTTCCAACGGTTCACATCCGTCACACTGCCTTTTAAGCCAGAGAGCCAGGAGGATGGAGAACAGTAGCACTTTGTTCTCAGTCAGTAGCACTATCTATACTGTATATTCATGAGCAATGTGGCCAGGACAAACACACCGCTTTCAGTCCACTGTACATCAATTACTGTGTACTCATAACTAAATGTCTACTAGACAGGAAGTATAGGCTTCTGTATACTGCAGTGGTTCCCATCTCCGGTCCTCCAGTAGCCCCGACAGCACACATTTTTGTTGTAGCCCCAGACAAAAACACCTGGTACAACTTGTCAAGGGCTTGATGATTAGTTGACAAGTAGAAACAGGTGTGCTTGTCGAGGGCCACAACAAAAACATGTACTGTACTGGGTCCTTGAGGACCGGAGTTGGGAAACACTGGCATAGTGCATACTAAAGTATTCAGCTGAGTATACTTTTGGATATATTGGTTATACCAAGGTAATACCACGATATTAATGACAGCATGTCAATGGGAGCTGACGAGAGGCTGCTGTTCAATGTCAAGACAATGACAGACAGATACCATGCAGTTCATATTAAAGTGGAGAACACCTTGGCTGACAGTTTGCACACAGAGAGCCGGAGGGCAAATGGAGGATTTGTTTCCATAATAGAAATGGTTGTTGCAATATGCGACAAGGAAGGAGGTCATGGCTAGAAGGGATACATTTTTTGTGATATTAACGGCAAAAGTAGTTTTTGGGGCATTTTAGCTAACCCTTTACCTAAACTTAACGTAATTATCCTAACCTGCTATGTAAATTCCCTTAACCTGCTGCTTAAGTTCTCCTAACCTACTACAAAAATTAAAATCTGACAAAATCTAGTCAAATCCAGGGTAGGAGTAATGGATGGTAGGTATACCAGTAATACTGGTCAGGCACCGTGTTATGCGGTGAAGCGCATGGTGTCGCCAGTACACGCTCATAGCCCGGAGCACTATAGGCCAGCCCCCCGCAAGTGCCATGCGAGAGTAGGCATCCAGCCAGGGCGGATTGTGCCAGCCCAGCGTGTTTGGTCTCCGGTGCGCCGTTTCAGCCCAGGGTATCATGAGCCGGCTCTGCGTACCGTGTCCCTGGGACGCTGTGAGGGTGCGGTTCGTACTATGCCTGCGCTCCGCCCGTGCCGGGCGAAAGTGGGCATTGAGCCTAATGGAGAGGTGTGAGTGGTAAGCACCAGATCTCCAGTGCTCCCCTCAGCCCGGTTCGACCTGTGCCTGCACTCTGGAGGGGCCGGGATAAAGTGGGCATTCATCCTGGAGGAGTGGTGCCAAGGCTGCGCACCAGAGCTCCAGTGCCCCCCCACAGCCCGGTTTATCCGGTGCCTCCTCTACACACCAGGCCTCTGGTAGGTCTCCCCTACCAGAGGCGTCTTCTCCTTCCAGAGTCTCCCTCCAGTCCGGACCCTCCAGAGTCTCCCTCCTGTCTGGAGCCGCCAGAGTCGCCCGTCAGTCCGGAGCCGCCCGTCAGTCCGGAGCCACCAGAGCTGCGCTTCGGCCGGAGTCCGCACATTTGGGGGGGATACTGTCACGCCCTGACCTTAGTTCCTTTTTTATGTCTCTATTTTGGGTTGGTTGGGCGTGAGTTGGGATGGGCATTCTGTTGTTTTTCTATGTTTTCCTTTCTATGCGTTTGGCCTGGTATGGTTCCCAATCAGAGGCAGCTGTTGTCTCTGATTGAGAACCATACTTAGGTCGCCTTTTCCCACCTGGTGTTTGTGGGTAGTTGTTTCCTGTTTTGTGTTTTTACCTTTCAGGACTTTTTCGATTTTCATTTCTTAAGTTCACTTTGCTGTTTGGTATTATCGTGTTCTGTTATAATAAATAATCATGGACACTTAACACCCTGCGTTTTGTTCCGATCCTTCCTACTCCTCAACCGATGAAGACGATGATCGTTACATGGGGTGTAATGTAAAACAGTACCATTGGGGATCAACTATTCCCCGCTCTTGCTTGCTATCATGTCAAAATGAATTCATAATTTTTAGGACAAGGTCATTATTTCAGGAGCTTGATAAATTCTAAATCACACATTATTGTAATTGAAATTAGATACCAAGGGCCAAACTTGGCAAAATAACTTGGCAAAATCATTACATCCATTCTTAATTATTCTCTCCTAACCTCATTTATGATATCATCTCCCTTGTTTTGGTTGAAGAGAAATATGGAACATAATTCCCTCTACTCCCTCTAACTCAGTATCTGTTCCATGCGATATTAAAGCTCCAAGCTGTAGAGTTAATGTGAAACCATTCTCCTCAGACCGCAAGGTACCTGTGGGATTAATTCATTACTGAATTCTTAATTAAAAGATCTGCAAGTTCTACTTTAATAGAGCAGGAAATTGAACACTTGTTGATTCTCATTAGAGGTATACCTTAAAGTAATAATAATGTGGAAACATTGTCACAAATGTTTACAATAAATCCCCTTCACCCAATAAAAAGATAACTTGGACAATTGTCAAACTCCTTTCAACCCTTAACAGATCACCTTGTATTCGACTGGACTATACATCAAAATCTCACACACTGGTGAAACCAGTGCCATGGACAGCAGGCCATGACCTTTAGCTGGACCTTGCTGGTACATCAGGCTCCACCATGAGGCATGCTAGCCCAACTCAGTCCAGAGCTCGGCAAAAAAACAGCCAGCTAGCAGCTGCCAAATCAGCACTGATGACAACTTGCACCCAGTGGCCAGACAGACCAGGGCTACAGATTACCCATAATCAGTCTTTTATGGTCAGTGCATTATTTATGACCCAAGCGAAGGTCAGGTTGGCATGGCTTGCTGCGGTGGGAGGCAGTGAGGAGTGGTGGGAGGACTGAGGCTCTACCTGTGGCCTGCTCCATAACTCATCTGTCAGCACACGAGGCCAGGTGATTAACTGCCCACTCCCCAAACCTCACTTTGGGCCAACAGGCCTCCACTTAGCCTTTACTGTCTCTGGAGAGAAGGCCCAAAATGTTGAGCTTCTCAGCCACTTGCGGATTTCACGTCTCCGTAAATGACTATGGAGAGAGACACATGTTGATCTTTTATGCCAGTGATCATCAACTAGATTCAGCCGTGGGACGACCTTTTCTTGAGTGGATGGTCAGGGGGCCAGAACATAATTACAAATCATTTGTAGACTGCAAATGGACCGCAAGAAGCACAAACAGATAAAGTACTTGACTAAAACATAATCATTGCAAAACCTGCTTACATTTAAATACGAAAACATATATCTCTGTAATGCGTTGGAATAATTTGGAATAACTTTCCAAAATTACAGTCACTTGGAGCTGATTTGCTGGTGTTTTTGCAGTCATTAAATGTCTCTCCCCCAAACAAACACACACACACACACACACACACACACACACACACACACACACACACACACACACACACACACACACACACACACACACACACACACACACACACACACACACACACACACACACACACACACACACACACACACACACACACACACACACACACACACACACACACACACAGCCTTCATTATGTGACTGGTTATTCAGCACCTCAATGATCTACTTTAGTCACCACACCTTCATTATGTGACTGGTTATACAGCACCTGAATTAACTACTTTAGTCACCACACCTTCATTATGTGACTGGTTATACAGGACATTAATTAACTACTTTAGTCACCACACATTCATTATGTGACTGGTTATACGGCACCTGAATTAACTACTTTAGTCACCACACCTTCATTATGTGACTGGATATACAGCACCTGAATTAACTACTTTGGTCACCACACATTCATTATGTGACTGGTTATATAGCACCTGAATTAACTACTTTAGTCACCACGCATTCATTATGTGACTGGTTATACAGCACCTGAATGAACTACTTTAGTCACCACACATTCATTATGTGACTGGTTATACAGCACCTGAATGAACTACTTTAGTCACCACACATTCATTATGTGACTGGATATACAGCACCTGAATGAACTACTTTGGTCACCACACATTCATTATGTGACTGGATATACAGCACCTGAATGAAATACTTTATTCACCACACATTCATTATGTGACTGGTTATACAGCACCTGAATGAACTACTTTAGTCACCACGCCTTCATTATGCGACTGGTTATACAGCACCTGAATGAACTACTTTAGTCACCACGCCTTCATTATGTGACTGGTTATACAGCACCTGAATTAACTACTTTAGTCACCACACCTTCATTATGTGACTGGTTATACAGCACCTCAATGATATACTTTAGTCACCACACCTTCATTATGTGACTGGTTATACAGCACCTGAATTAACTACTTTAGTCACCACACCTTCATTATGTGACTGGTTATACAGCACCTCAATGATATACTTTAGTCACCATACCTTCATTATGTGACTGGTTATACAGCACCTCAATGATATACTTTAGTCACCACACCTTCATTATGTGACTGGTTATACAGCACCTCAATGATATACTTTAGTCACCACACCTTCATTTTTCTTTATCTGCACATCTTGCTCAAAGTTCTCATTTTTCATTCCAGGTGTGATGGAGAACTCCAATCTCATCCATCTGACTGAGAGCTTTTGGCAGTGCCATGTCTGCCCTAACTCTAGCTGTGCTGTTACCTTTAACATGCAGTGTTCTGTCTTGCTCTATTACACAGTCTCTAATCCCTCAGTGAACGGTGCCTTGAGGGAAATCATTTCACCCAACCCTGTATTTTCAACTAGATTCCATAACTTTATGAAACAATTTGTCTCTTTCATTTTACCGTGGCTTTATTAATTTGTCCTCCCAAAGCCTACGGGCAAAATGTATGGCCACTCAGAAATACCATGCATACTAAAACCTATACACTGAGTAGGGCTATATCCGTTTGGTACAGACATATTTCAATGAGAGAGTAAAATGGTCAAAGTTCCAAGTTCCAAACCACTTTGATTCTTTCTCTTTTTTCCAAACGTCTGAATAACCTGTTTATGTTATGCTTCTCCTCCCTTGAGTGACAGCTGTAGTATAGGGGTTGTCTCGCTCAGAGTTCTAGCGTTTGTGAATAGGGGGCTGCGATGGAGGGATGGGAAGAGGGCGAGGATGGGGGAGGGAGGCAGTGTCAATTGGATTCTGCTGAGGAAGAAAGTGCATTCTGACATTTTGTCTGGCAGATAAAAACCCCATCTGATATGACGAGAGAAGGTCAGTGTCTCTACTGTCAGATACCGCTGGTCCAAATCTAGTTTGATGCCTTTCTCTCAGCCTGCCTACTTGGCTTGGGAGGCATAGTGCAGATAATAATAATAATAATAGATTTATTTTATATTGCCGCTTTCATTTCAAACAGAATCTAAAAGTCGCAACAACAACGAAAAAAGGATATCAGATAGCAGATTCCCTTCAAACTCAACTCTGGACCAAGAAGCCAGTTCCACTGCAGTTTTTCATTCTTCCTCTCTAATCAGGGATTGATTTAGACATGGGACAACTGGTGAGGGAAATGAATATCAGGTAGAACAGAAAACCAGCAGGCTCCGGACCTCGTAGGGTCACAGTTGAACACTTCTGCTGTAGCCTACTGGTGATTCCAGAGTCATTTTGTAATATTACAATATACTAATAATATCTACCATACACTCATGTCAAATGTTCACGGGAGTGGAGGCTGGTGGGAGGAATGGAATAAATGGAACGGAGTCAAACGTGGTTTTCATATGTTTCATGTGTCATGTGTTTGGGCTCCCGAGTGTTAGAGGCGTCACTACAGACACCCTGGTTTGAATCCAGGCTGTATCACAACCGGTCGTTATTGGGAGTCCCATAGGGGGGCGCACAATTGGCCCAGTGAGGTACAGGGGAAAATTTCCATTTGAGAAATTAGTAACATGACCTTTCAAAAGAATTGCCCTGGGTAGCCGTGCGAGGACACACGATTGTGACAGGTGAGGATGTGGCATCACCCAGTAGCCGACCGGTAACTCCACCCATCTCAGCCAATCCCAGCCTCAGATTTCCTCCCGCATGCAGCCTCTGGGATTCAGGCTTCAGGCTTAATCAAATGGAACTGAGGCAAGAGCACAGGACAAATCTCCAATCAGCGAAAGCGTGAAGAGTGTCTAACAGATTGATGCAGACCTTAACACATGCATCCGCTGGATTAAATCCTATTCCAATCACATCGAGGGTGCATCCCAAATGGTACCCTGTTACATATATGGTGTACTACTTTTGACCAGGGCCGGTGCACTATACAGGGGATAGAGTGTTATTTGGTAAGCGCCCTGAGAGAGGCCTTGGGAAACCTCACAAAAAGCACACAAGTGGCTGGCTGAAGTATTAGGACGTATATTTGCGTAATAGCTCACCGTCAATGTATCGTTACTGTCGAGTGGCAGATATTAAACAGAGGGCAAAACCTCAATATTACACAGTAGTCGTTCTGTAAAATGGTCACACAATATACCGGTGCCACAGTTGAAAGGATCACTTTGTGGTACCATGAATGTCTTTCAGACACAGTGGAATTTCGTTTTTACTTCCTAGACAAAACCTTTACACCTGTGTCATTCCAATAAACTATAGTTCACTGCTTCCTCAAGATAAAATAAATGACTCTAATTTGCCTAACAATGTACTTCATCATCCTTTTTAATGGACCATGTATTCTCTGATGAGTTTAAATAGTAGGAAGACTCCATAATTCATAGCGAATTAATTAATAAAACAGTTCTCACATCACACTCAAGGCCATAACATGAGGTGTCGTCTGTCTAGTAGGAGCAAGGTAATACGTACATTGAAATTGGGAATGTGTGTGCATGTGCATTTGCGTGTGTGTGTGCGCATGTGTGTGTGTGTGTGCATGTGTGTGTGTGTACGTATGTTTTCCTCACCAAAGGGCAGAGAGAGAAAGCTACCATTTGTTACTAGAAAGCATTTACCACCAAGAGGTAATTCTGTCTCCACACACTCACTCACCACCCAGCCTCACACAGACAACAGCCAGGTGCCTGCCAGGTAGACATAACACAAACACAGTCTAGAATGCATCATACACTCCACCTCACCTCCCCCTCCAGTCCCCCCTCCCTCCTTAGTCTCTGGCTCTGATTGGCTGTGACGGCGGGGCTGGATCAATGGGACAGGGCTTGACTGGTGGCCGAGTGACGGAGTGTCTCTGGACGTCCCATTTGACTGAGAGATCACCAGCTGGGCCCTGCAGCGGAATACTAATCCAGTCTCTCCTTCCTCTGGTGACAGCCAAGGCATGGTAGGACAGGACATGCCTTGACACCATTAATAACACGAAGGCTCTGAATGCATGTGAACAGCCAACTGCTTACTGCGGATTCCCCCTGAAATATTCCCTCATGTGGCTCTGTGACATTCCTCTGTTTGCTCACATTATCACACCAAATCAAATCAAATCAAATGTTATTAGTCACATGCGCCGAATACAACAGGTCTAGTAGACCTTACAGTGAAATGCTGAATACAACAGGTCTAGTAGACCTTACAGTGAAATGCTTACTCACCAACAGTGCAGTTTTAAAAAATACGGATGAAAATAAGAGATAAAAGTAACAAGTAATTATAGAGCAGCAGTAAAAAATAACAATATATAAAGGGGGTGCCGGTACAGAGTCAATGTGCGGGGGCACAGGTTAGTTGAGGTAGTATGTACATGTAGGTAGATTGAATTAAAGTGACTATGCATAGATGACAACAGAGAGTGGCAGTGGTGTGGAGAGGGGAGGGGGGGGGGGGTGCAATACAAATAGTCTGGGTAGCCATTTGACTAGATGTTCAAGAGTCTTATGGTTTGGGGGTAGAAGCTGTTTATAAGCCTCTTGGACCTAGACTTGGCACTCCGGTACCCCTTGCCGTGTGGTAGCAGAGAAAAAAGTATATGACAAGGGTGGCTGGAGGCTTTGACAATGTTTAGGGCCTTCCTCTGACACCGCCTGGTATAGAGGTCCTGGATGGCAGGAAGCTTGGCCCCAGTGATGTACTGAGATGTTCGCACTACCCTCTGTAATGCCTCGCGGTGGGAGTCCGAGTAGTTGCCATACCAGGCAGTGATGCAACCAGTCAGGATGCTCTCGATGGTGCAGCTGTAGAACCTTTGAGGATCTGAGGACCAATGCCAAATATTTTCAGTCACCTGAGGGGTAATAGGTTTTGTCGTGCCTGCTTCACGACTGTCCTGGTGTGCTCGGACCATGTTAGTGACCATGTTAGTTTGTTGGTGATGTGGACACCAAGGAGCTCTCAACCTGCTCCACTGAAGCGCTGTCGATGAGAATGGGGGGCGTGCTTGGTCCTCTTTTTCCTGTAGTCCACAATCATCTCCTTAGTCTTGATCACGTTGAGGGAGAGGTTGTTGTCCTGGCACCACACGACCAGGTCTCTGACCTCCTCCCTATAGGCTGTCTCGTTGTTGACGGTGATCAGGCCTACCACTGTTGTGTCATCGGCAAATTTAATGATGGTGTTGGACTCATGCCTGGCCGTGCAGTCATGAGTGAACAGGGAGTACAGAAGCGGGCTGAGCACATACCCATGAGGGGCCCCCATGTTGAGGATCAGCGTCGCGGAAGTGTTGTTACCTACCCTTACCAACGGGGGGCGGCCCATCAGGAAGTCTAGGATCCAGTTGCAGAGGGAGATGTTTAGTCCCAGGGTCCTTAGCTTATTGATGAGCTTTGAGGGCACTATGGTGTTGAACAATGAGCTGTCGTCAATGAATAGCATTCTCACATAGGTGTTCCTTTTGTCCAGGTGGGAAAGGGCACTGTGGAGTGCAATAGAGACTGCATCATCTGTGGATCTGTTGGGGCGGTATGCAAATTGGAGTGGGTCTAGGGTTTCTAGGGTTTCTGGGATGGGGTGTTGATGTGAGCCATGACCAGCCTTTCAAAGCACTTAATGGCTACAGATGTGAGTGCTATAGGTCAGGTGTCATTTAGGCAGGTTACCTTAGTGTTCTTGTGCACAAGCATTATGATGGCCTTTTTAAAACATGTTGGTATTACAGACTCGGACAGGGAGAGGTTGAAAATGTCAGTGAAGACACTTGCTAGCTGGTCAGCGTTTGCTCGCAGTACATGTCCTGGTAATCCGTCCGGCCCTGCGGCCTTGTGAATGTTGACCTGTATAAAGGTCGTACTCACATTGGCTTCGGAGAGCGTGATCACACAGTCTCCGGTACAGCTGGTGCTCTCATGCATGTTTCAGTGATATTTGCCTCGAAACAAGCATAGAAGTAGTTTAGCTCGTTCGGTAGGCTCGTGTCACTGGGCAGCTCTCGGCTGTGCTTCCCTTTGTAGTCTGTATTGGTTTACCACATCCGACAAGCGTCAGAGCCAGTGTAGTATGATTCAATCTTAGTCCTGTATTAACCCGGGAGGACTAAGCACGTCTGTTTGATGGTTCGTCGGAGGGCATAGCGGGAATCCTTTTAAGAGTCCCACTCATTGAAAGCGGCAGCTCTAGCCTTTATCTCAGTGCGCATGCTGCCTGCAATTCATGGCTTCTGGTTGGGGTATGGACGTACGGTCACTGAGGGGGCGACGTTATTGATGAAGCCAATGATAGATGTGATGTACTCCACAATGCCATTGGAGTAATCCCACAACATGTATCCTGGTCCTCCCTGGTTAACGTGTCTCCTGGTCCTCCCTGGTTAACGTGTCTGCTTGTCCCCCCTGGTTAACGTGACTCCTGGTCCCCCCTGGTTAACGTGTCTGCTTGTCCCCCCTGGTTAACGTGTCTCCTGGTCCCCCCTGGTTAACATGTCTCCTGATCCTCACTGGTTAACGTGTCTCCTGATCCTCCCTGGTTAACGTGTCTCCTGATCCTCCCTGGTTAATGTGTCTCCTGATCCTCCCTGGTTAACGTGTCTCCTGATCCTCCCTGGTTAATGTGTATCCTGATCCTCCCTGGTTAACGTGTCTCCTGATCCTCCCTGGTTAACGTGTCTCCTGATCCTCCCTGGTTAACGTGTCTCCTGATCCTCCCTGGTTAACGTGTCGCCTGATCCTCCCTGGTTAACATGTCTCATGATCCTCCCTGGTTAATGTGTATCCTGATCCTCCCTGGTTAACATGTCTCCTGATCCTCCCTGGTTAACGTATCTCCTGGTCCTCCCTGGTTAATGTGTATCCTGATCCTCCCTGGTTAACGTATCTCCTGGTCCTCCCTGGTTAATGTGTATCCTGATCCTCCCTGGTTAACGTATCTCCTGTTCCCCCCTGGTTAATGTGTATCCTGATCCTCCCTGGTTAACGTGTCTCCTGATCCCTCCTGGTTAACGTGTCTCCTGTTCCCCCCTGGTTAACGTGTCTCCTGATCCCCCCTGGTTAACGTGTCTCCTGTTCCTCCCTGGTTAATGTGTATCCTGATCCTCCCTGGTTAACGTGTCTCCTGATCCCCCCTGGTTAACGTGTCTCCTGTTCCCCCCTGGTTAATGTGTATCCTGATCCTCCCTGGTTAACGTGTCTCCTGGTCCTCCCTGGTTAACGTGTCTCCTGGTCCTCCCTGGTTAACGTGTCTCCTGGTCCTCCCTGGTTAACGTGTCTCCTGGTCCTCCCTGGTTAATGTGTCTCCTGATCCTCACTGGTTAACGTGTCTCCTGATCCTCCCTGGTTAACGTGTCTCCTGGTCCTCCCTGGTTAACGTGTCTCCTGATCCTCCCTGGTTAATGTGTATCCTGGTCCTCCCTGAATAACGTGTCTCCTGATCCTCCCTGGTTAACGTGTCTCCTGGTCCTCCCTGGTTAACGTGTCTCCTGATCCTCACTGGTTAAGGTTGCTCTCATATGGCTGAATTAGAGCTGATTTCACATACATATTGAAGAAACATTATGTCCCTGTCAATTGTAGGCTCTGAGCACAGCACAGCCACCTGGAGGGCCCGGTTTCCTTTTACATTGGTGCCCTCTGACTTCTCTTAGTGCAGCCGAGCATATGCATCATGGGCTGGAGCTCAGAGCAACACACACACACACACGCACGCACACACACACACACACACACACACACACACACACACACACACACACACACACACACACACACACACACACACACACACACACACACACACACACACACACACACACACACACACACACACACACACACACACACACACACACACACACACACACACATCATATACATCATATAGAGCAGCAAAACCAAAACCACGGCAGCAGAATGAGTCACAAAAGAGAGGGAAGATATACTCGTAGAGAGATCGAGAGGAGAGAGATTGAGAGGGGGAGAGAGATGGAGATAGAGACTTTGTGGGGTCACCCAGGGGAATAGAGATGAGGGTTGAAAGGCTGTGGGGTCACTGAGGTGGAGAGAGATAAGCTTTGAAAGGTTGTGGGGACATTGAGGGGGAGAGAGATATGGGTTGAAAGGTTGTGGGGACATTGAGGGGGAGGGAAATAAGGGTTGAAAGGTGTTGGGGACACTGAGGGGGAGAGAGATAAGGGTTGAAAGGTTGTGGTGTCATTGGGTCGCTACATGTGTGTGCTGAAGGACAACTTGCATATATCTGCCTCATTATTAGTGTTCTATCATACACTCTCCACTGACATCTGGTGAAAAGGCTAGATGTATAATGTACATACATGACTGACAGGCTTCATCCGCTTGACATAATAATACATACAGCGTTTCTAATAATCAAAGTAACAGCGTTTGCCCTGAAATGAAAAGATGAAAATAAAAATGTTGTTGAAGAAAACCACCCAGAGGGTGAGAGAGAAATGAAAGGCTGTAGCAACACAGATTAAAGTGTGATAGTGTCTTTTGGAAGTAAGACTCATTCTGCTGGCGTGGTTTATAAGATACAGCAATGACTCCGTCCATCCATGCTCTGCTCAAAGACCCGGATCCTAATCTCTTTCTCTCTACAACCACAACGTTCCTCTTTTGTCTCCCTCACTGTGCCCACTGCCTAATCCAAATTCAATATGTTAACGTATGCGAGCGCCTTGCTACAGAGGAACATGCAAAAAGCTGAGTCCAAAGGAGAGCATCCTGGGATTCTGCTGCAGTGTTGTGATGATTGGGCCCCAAAAGAGGGGAGGAATTATAAGTCATATCTCCATAATGACAGTGTACGCTATTGTTGGGATCTGTTCATTCCATTTCCATATTTTACTACGTGTGTCAACACAGCAACAATATCTACCACAATATTGTACAGCAGGGGGTAACTTGATGAGAAATGTTGAGGGGTTTAAAAGTGTGTATAATGTGTCCGGGATTGGTGTCATTTGGGGACAGTGATATGTTGAATAGATAAACACTGAAAGGAACATCTCTCAGAATCAAAGGGTGATTTTAAGTCTAAGCCAAATCGCAGGTTGATTCTATATACAGCAGTTGTATACATTTAAGAACATTTCCATTGAAGTATTAAACCTGAAACAGAGGAAGTTGAGTAGAACATTGTATAGGCCACTACAGACAAGGGATTTCTCTCTCTTTAAGGTACAGTAGGTTTTCCCAGCTCTAACTGGCAGACACTTTGCTCTCCACTAAAAACAACCTACAATGAAGCGAACTAATGAGCCATTCAAGAAAAGACGTCCTTAACCGAAGAGGTTAATAAGTTATTACTATATCATTATTAATACACAATACTGTAACACGTTTTCTCTTTTCACTACCACAGGCTGCACAGCCAGACAGCAGCAATGCAACGTGACAAGGAAGTGTAATGTTTATTGACTTGGAAAGCAATCCAGTGATATGTTCTCTTTAGGGAGAGCTACAGAGAAAAAGAAAGGCTTGTTCACAATTGCAAACCTTCTTTTTCGGTTCTCTGTTCATTGTATGACTACAATGGCAAACTTCCGACAGATGCTAAAATGTCAGAGATATTCCGCTGTTAATGTCTAGTGTTAATAATATGTTTCAGAAGTCAATCTGTTGATCAGAAAAGCATGGAGCGTGGCAGTATGTTGGCATGTAGCGTACTTGGTAACAGATTTGGACTAAATGAATCCTCCAGATTAATTTTAGGGAGATAACATGTTTCCTTATGTCCAACCAAATCTGAACCAAATCTGCCTCATCGCAGGGAGGGCAATGTGAAGCTACGTCTCACAGATACACACATGCCATGTTTGAGAGCCAAGGATTTCTACCTGGGAAACATAATGTCGCTGTCGGTTGAAAACCTTCTAACACCATTTTATGCAAATGTTCATATTATAATTGGTTTATTACATCTTTTGAAACCAGTAACTCCCCTCAATGTCATCTGGATCAAATTAAGGTCCGACATCTGTAGAGCTGTGATACGCAATTTAGTGCTATTAAATGAAAGTGATATTTGATAGTTTTTTAAGTGCAATGTGGGAATGGGCTATCTGCCTTCCAACATGGCTGGGTTTCAGTACCTATCCTAGGCCTGGTTGTTTACATGGCAGTTGTGGTAAAACAGTCAGGGAGTGGAGTAAGGACAGTCATGACTCTAGGACCAAGAAAATGTATTTTAGTTAACGGGAAAATATTTCCAGAAAAGTTTCTGTTTTGGAGAAAATAGGTTTTAATCAACGATAAGGTATGTGTCATGCCCTGGCCATAGAGTGGCTTTTATTCTCTGTTTTGGTTAGGCCAGGGTGTGACTAAGGTGGGCATTCTATGTTAATTTTCTATGTTTTGGATTTCTTTGTTGTTTGGCCGGGTGTGGTTCTCAATCAGAGGCAGCTGTCTATCATTGGCTCTGATTGAGAACCAAACTTGGGTAGCCTTTTCCCACCTGGGTTTTGTGGGTAGATGCTTTCTGTTTTTGTGTCTGCACCAGACAGAACTGTTTCGGTTGTTCTCTTTGTTGTTTTGCTATTCAGTGTTCAGTTCAACTAATAAAAGATGAAGACGAACCACGCTGCACCTTGGTCCTCACCTTCTTCCACCAACAGCCGTTACAGTATGTGCACTCTCCAGCCAATCAATAACATCAATTAGTCAATTGAACAATTCAATTAAAGCACATTGTTGGAATTACAACCAGAAGCATCCTGTCAAAACCCTAGAGAACAACCTCTTTCCTCTTCGGACGATTCCTACGGACCTGGAGATTGGTGAAGGTTGACGGCACACAGTGGCAAAGAACATAACAATGGGATTATTTCTTATGATTATAGCAGAGTAAGTGTTGCCCCTAATTGGTGTAAACAGTTGTGACGAGCTACAAAGCAACACAATCATCCAAATCAAATCTCCTGGCTGGACTATTTCGGCCTGATTACACAATAACCCCACGGTGAGTGATCGTGTTCCTCCTCAGGCATCGGCTACACAGCCATAGCGCAGCACTGAATAGAATAGAGAATCATGGTAGAAGGGGGATTGGAACTGCTCTCTAACTGCCTGCCTGTGTTCACTCTCTGAGCCATGCTCGCTGGCTAACTGCCTGCCTGTGTTCCCTCTCTGAGCCATGCTCGCTGGCTAACTGCCTGCCTGTGTTCACTCTCTGAGCCATGCTCGCTGGCTAACTGCCTGCCTGTGTTCACTCTCTGAGCCATGCTCCCTGGCTAACTGCCTGCCTGTGTTCACTTTCTGAGCCATGCTCCCTGGCTAACTGCCTGCCTGTGTTCCCTCTCTGAGCCATGCTCCCTGGCGAACTGCCTGCCTGTGTTCACTCTCTGAGCCATGCTAACTGCCTGCCTGTGTTCCCCCTCTGAGCCATGCTAACTGCCTGCCTGTGTTCCCTCTCTGAGCCATGCTCAATGGCTAACTGCCTGCCTGTGTTCACTCTCTGAGCCATGCTCGCTGGCTAACTGCCTGCCTGTGTTCACTCTCTGAGCCATGCTCCCTGGCTAACTGCATGCCTGTGTTTCCTCTCTGAGCCATGCTCCCTGGCTAACTGCCTGCCTGTGTTCACTCTCTGAGCCATGCTAACTGCCTGCCTGTGTTCCCTCTCTGAGCATGCTAACTGCCTGTCTGTGTTTCCTCTCTGAGCCATGCTCCCTGGCTAACTGCCTGTCTGTGTTTCCTCTCTGAGCCATGCTCCCTGGCTAACTGCCTGCCTGTGTTCCCTCTCTGAGCCATGCTCCCTGGCTAACTGCCTGCCTGTGTTCCCTCTCTGAGCCATGCTCCTTGGCTAACTGCCTGCCTGTGTTCCCTCTCTGAGCCATGCTCCCTGGCTAACTGCCTGCCTGTGTTCCCTCTCTGAGCCATGCTCCCTGGGGAACTGCCTGCCTGTGTTCACTCTCTGAGCCATGCTCCCTGGCGAACTGCCTGCCTGTGTTCCCTCTCTGAGCCATGCTCGCTGGCGAACTGCCTGCCTGTGTGCACTCTCTGAGCCATGCTCCCTGGCTTACTGCCTGCCTGTGTTCCCTCTCTGAGCCATGCTCCCTGGCTAACTGCCTGCCTGTGTTCCCTCTCTGAGCCATGCTCCCTGGCGAACTGCCTGCCTGTGTTCACTCTCTGAGCCATGCTAACTGCCTGCCTGTGTTCCCCCTCTGAGCCATGCTAACTGCCTGCCTGTGTTCACTCTCTGAGCCATGCTCGCTGGCTAACTGCCTGCCTGTGTTCACTCTCTGAGCCATGCTCGCTGGCTAACTGCCTGCCTGTGTTTCCTCTCTGAGCCATGCTAACTGCCTGCCTGTGTTCCCTCTCTGAGCCATGCTCCCTGGCTAACTGCCTGCCTGTGTTCCCTCTCTGAGCCATGCTCCCTGGCTAACTGCCTGCCTGTGTTCACTCTCTGAGCCATGCTCCCTGGCTAACTGCCTACCTGTGTTCACTCTCCGAGCCATGCTCCCTGGCTAACTGCCTATCTGTGTTCACTCTTTGAGCCATGCTCCCTGGCTAACTGCCTGCCTGTGTTCCCTCTCTGAGCCTGTGTTCCCTGCCTATGTTCCCTCTCTGAGCTCTGCGCTGCAAAGGGGCAGTTAGCTAGGGGAATGCAAGTGTTACCACTGCTGAAAGGCAGGGCAAATTTTCTCAGCTGAATTGAGGCTAAGGAGAGAGGTCACACTGACTGTGCTAGTGGTGTATGTGGGTGGCAGGCAGAACCAGGGCAAACACAGCATTGGGAGTTTTTTTTATAGACCTCAAACCCTATTAAAGGGACAGCTCAATCAAAACACAGAAACAACTTGATTTTCATGAGCTTCCACAATCTTTCCAAAGTTGTGGGGAAACCATTCATCTGGTTTTACAGTGTTTGGAGAAAGGAGTGGCTCTGAAACAATATGTTGGATAGACAATGGTTCCTCTCCTAGTTGAGCCAAGCAGTGTTTCTGAGCCTAAACTGCAGGTTGTTATGGTCTTCTAAGTCAAGACACCTGCTCTGACCTTCCCACTCACCTGGGTACGAACAACCTCTACAGGAAACAAACCCTCTCTTCTATCAATACCTAGGAAGACAGGAACTTTACAATATTATGGAACTCATAAAGGATAATGATGTCCTCCGACGGGTGTCTTTATTCGACAAGGGGAGGAGGTACATTATCTCTCCTTTTCTGTCTCTCTACACCTCTCTTGTTTCCTCCCCCACCACCTCTCAGCTGTGAATAAGTGTCCATCTTCATATCTTTCCTCCCTCGCTCCAGACTCCATAGCTGCGTTAAAGAACAGGAGTTGAGAAGCCTAAGAGTTATGGGTCTGCCAATGACACTTAATACCTTATTGTCCCCCGGAGAAAACAAACAAACAACTTAAGCATGTTAAGTGAGGGAGGGCCTCTAACAGTGTAGACCCAGGTCCAACTCTCTTCTGGCTGGGGATTAGAGAATTCATTAGTAATCTGCAGGGGAGGACTTTAAAGCAGTTTGATTTATGTGCATAGGTTGCAGAAACTCCTCTCCCCCACTATTTTACCTACAACTGCTATGTAAACAACCAGGAATAGGATAGGTACAGAAACCCAGCCATTTTGGAAGGAAGATAACCAATTTCCACAATGCACTTCAACAACTATCAGATATGATAGCAGTTATATTTTACAGCACTAAATTGTTCTAGGTTGACTAGATATAACAGAACACCTGACCTCAATACACAGGAACATAACAGAACAGCTGACCTCAATACACAGGAACATAACAGAACAGCTGACCTCAATACACAGGAACATAACAGAACAACTGACCTCAATACACAGGAACATAACAGAACAACTGACCTCAATACACAGGAACATAACAGAACAACTGACCTCAATACACAGGAATAGTGTCCAACGTCTTGGAGCTCGGTGGGTCTAAACCAGATAGCGTCCTCCTCCTTGTTCATTCTGATGCCGTCGAAAGAGATAGGCTCCTCAAAGTCTCCGTGTCCTGTACTTTTATACCACATAAGGCTTAGTCCCACACTCTGGGAGTGGGTGTAGTTCGCTCTGATGTATCCATAGAATAAAGCACATTTAATCCGCACCGGTTCCCCCAAAAGCACTTTGTATTTCAAGTAGTCCACTGACCAATCCGTGCAGTCGTCCACTGAGGAGAAAGGGGAGAGGGAAAGGTAGATTAATAGGACTGTCAAAAGAGCGTCATAAAAGTGTTATAATGACACGACATAAGCACATTTGTTTCCTAACACAGGAAAACAAGCTGATCATTTAAATGGTATTTGGCGCTGGGAAGTGGGATCAGAGTCAAATAAATGACTGGCCTTAGTTAAGTCTCTATGTGCATTGCCAGTATTGATTTGACCATCATGAATCAGGAAGTAATAATTGCCCTCACTACAATTGTTTACAGTAGCATTTTCATCTCAAAGTGGCAACACTTCCAACCTATCACCCCTCTCTAAGCTTTTTCCACCACACAGGAACAGTAGAAAATATGTAGACAGAATGGAACACATAAAAGAAGAGGATAGAGTAGTAGCTGTGGTTGCCGGGGCCTACAGCTGTCTGCTCACCCAGCCGTGCCAGAGCACTAGCACCAGCTGTGACCTAGTCAGAGCCGGGGCAGCGAGAGCCAATGGGAGGGCAGAGTCAGGAGTCGACACACGACCACTCGCACCCGGGACGAGGACGAGGAGCCAGGCGCACACGGCGGTTGACAGACAGGGATGTAAATTCCAAAAACATAGCACCACCAGACCGTGGAGGCACTGTCCTCTGAGAAACTCACTACTAAAAAGTAGCACCTCTGTATTTAAACGGTATGAAGCATTTTCTGCCATATTACCCTTATTGTATAACAATATTAGACTTCCCAAAGCATCATTCATCCTCTCTCCAGACATGCACACATACTACATCCAGATGTATTAGTCTGTATTACAGACTCTTTAACATCAATCTAACATAATGATTACATACAGGCCCTGTTGTCAGAGCCATCCACTTCCCTCCTAATGGATGACTCAGGACACTCATTCACATTAAACTGCAATAGAAAACAAGAGAACATCTCAGCGTACACACTGAACTGCCTTCAGTGTCCTCTTTCAATACCACAAATGTCAATGTTCAGGGAATAAATGAAAAATCCCTTCCTGATATTGGCCAGCTACAGGTAGAGGCTGGGGGTCACTGAATGTTTATCACCATTATGATATCTCATATAGTAGTCACCGACCACCAGCCAATCATATCATATCATATCCCCATTAGGTACCTCATCAATTGGAAAATACCTGAGTTGATTCGGTTGGTTTGCATATTTATTTTGTAGCGGTGGGGTGTCTGTCTGTCACTCACCCAGTTGCCTACCTCAATGAGCTCTGAAGGGACGGAAAAAGATTTCCAGAGGCCCCAGCCATACACATACCAAAATACACACACACACACACACACATGCATGCACGCACACAGTGAAAAGGCTGTAGAGATCAGAGTTTTCATGCAGGCTTCCGGGCTGTGGAGGCCTTGGCTATTGCTATTGAAATGGATATGATTCTCCCTGAGATCTCTACAGCCTTCTCGCCAGATTATAGGATGATCCATTTTCTTTTTGAAGTGTAAAGTAACATTTAATCCAGAGGCAAAAAACTATCTGCTTAGCATCTTAGCCAGTGAAGGCTCCTCAGAGGGGGAAGGGGAGGACCATCCCTCCTCGGTGAATTCTTTTTTATTTATTTTTTTTCATAGTGAAACATTTAAAAAGTGATCCTTTTTAGATAAAACTATACTAAATATATTCACATGTCACCAAAGCATTGATTAAAACACACTGTTTTGCAATGAGGGTCTACAGTATCCTCAGCACCACTCTGTGATGTAGAACCATGGTGTAGCTGGAGGACAGCTAGCTTCTGTCCTCCTTTGGGTACATTGACTTCAACACAAAACCTAGGAGGCTCATGGTTCTCACCCCTTTCCATAGACTTACACAGTAATTATGACAACTTCTGCAGGACGTCCTTCAACCTTTCAGAGCTCTCACAGCATAAACACCCAATCAAATGATCAGAGAATGAATCTAGTACAGAAAGCATAAGCTACAACTAGCTAGCACTGCAGCGCATTTAAAGTGTGGTGAGTAGTTCACTCAAAGAAAGAAAAAGACAATAGTTTAACAGTTTTTAATAAATTAATTCCTTCCAAAATTAAGAACAAGCGAGAGAGAGAGAGAGCGAGTGAGCGCTAGCTATATTTCAGAGTAAATATTTGTTTCACTTTCAATGACTTAGCTAGCATTGAATGCAGCTAGATAGTTTAGCATACTCAAACACCTGGCTCAAACAGAGAGGGATGCTATGTTGGCAAGCTGACTATGGCTATCCAACACTGGAAGTCTTACAAGTCAATATAAGCTTTTAGTTTTATTAATTTATTGCTGACAGGGCCCACCGGTGTAACTGCTAAACTGCTTGTTGCTGACTGTACACTGTACTGCATGACTGTATCGAGTTTACTAACATGTTAGTTCTAGTAGCTAAACTTAGCAAAAAAAGAAATGTCCTTTTACTGTCAACTGCATTTATTTTCAGCAAACTTAACATGTGTACATATTTCTATGAACATTCAACAACTGAGACATAAACTGAACATGTTCCACAGACATGTGATTAACAGAAATTGATGTGTCCCTGAACAAAAGGGGGGAGGGGTCAAAATCAAAAGTAACAGTCAGTATCTGGTGTGGCCATCAGTTGCATTAAGTACTGCAGTGCATCTCCTCCTCATGTACTGCACCAGATTTGCCAGTTCTTGCTGTGAGATGTTACCCCACTCTTCCATCAAGGCACCTGCAAGTTCCCAGACTTTTCTGGGGGGAATGGCCCAGCCCTCACCCTCCGATCCAACAGGTCCCAGATGTGCTCAAAGGGAATGAGATCCGTGCTTTTCCCTGCCCATGGCAGAACACTGACATTTCTGTCTTGCATGAAATCACGCACAGAATGAGCAGTATGGCTGGTGGCATTGTCATGCTGAAGGGTCATGTCAGGATGAGACTGCAGGAAGGGTACCACATGAGGGAGGAGGAGGTCTTCCCTGTAATGCACAGCGTTGATTGCCTGCAATGACAACAAGCTCAGTCCGATGATACTGTGACACACCGCCCCAGACCATGACGGACCCTCCACCTCCAAATCGACTCCACTCCAGAGTATAGACCTTGGTGTAATGCTCATTCCTTTGACGATAAACGCAAATCCGACCATCACCCCTGGTGAGACAAATACGCAACTCGTCAGTGAACAGCACTTTTTGCCAGTCCTGTCTGGTCCAACGACAGTGGGTTTGTGCCCATAGGCAACGTTGTTGCTGGTGATGTCTGGTGAGGACCTGCTTTACAACAGGCCTACAAGCCCTCAGTCCAGCCTCTCTCAGCCTATTGCGGACAGTCTGAGGGATTGTGCATTCCTGGTGTAACCTGGGCAGTTGTTGTTGCCATCCTGTACCTGTCCTGCAGGTGTGATGTTCAGATGTACCGATCCTGTGCAGGTGTTGTTACACGTGGTTTGCCACTGCGAGGACGATCAGCTGTCTGTCCTGTCTCCCTGTAGCACCGTCTTAGGTGTCTCACAGTACAGATATTGCAATTTATCGACCTGGCCACATCTGCAGTCCTCATGCCTCCTTGCAGCATGCCTAAGGCACATTCACGCAGATGAGCAGGGACCCTGGGCATCTTTCTTTTGGTGCTTTTCAGAGTCAGTAGAAAGGCCTCTTTAGTGTCCTAAGTTTTCATAACTGTGATCTTAATTGCCTACTGTCTGTAAGCTGTCTTAACGATCGTTCCACATGTACATGTTCATTAATTATTTATGGTTCATTGAACAAGCATGGGAAACAGTGTTTAAACCCTTTACAATGAAGATCTGTGAAGTTATTTTGGATTTCTATAAATTATCTTTGAAAGACAGGGTCCTGAAAAGGGGACGTTTCTTTTTTTACTGAGTTTATGTTGACTATGACGTGACAATGATATAGGCTGTGTGTTGCGGTTAGAGGTTATGATATGAAGGTTTGGCTTGGAAAAGTTGTTTCGCCCTGGTCACAGACAGCCGATGTGGTGTGCACTGAAGTCCACAAGCGAAGGGAAAAGGGGAGAGGAGGAGAGTGCGTAGATAGTTTCGAGAATAAATTACAGACGCAACGAACTGTTTGTGTGTCTGCTATGAAAGTGAACTGTGTTCACGTCTCTTCTGTTGTTAAATGTTTCTAAATGGAAGCAAACGGAACGAAACGGGGATAAACATACCTGCATTTGTCCAATAGAAACTCTTGTTTGCAACTGGACTAATGATTACACCCTATATCAGCTAGATGCAGACAAGAGTGTGCAACTCGGTATTGAATGTGTCACTTTCTGTCACCTTGATTACTAAAAATGATCTCAACCTGTGCACCTACTGTACGTTGTAAACTTTCATTCATAGGCTAGGTTGTAGCAACTTCAGGGAACATTAGAGCATCATGTAGTAGCCTAGTGGTTAAGAGTGTTGGGCCAGTAAATGAAAGGCCGCTGGATCCAATCCCGAGCCGACTAGGTGAAAAATCTGTCGATGTGCCCTTGAGCAAGGCACTTAACCCAAATTGCTCCTGTAAGTCACTCTGGATAAGAGCGTCTGCTAAATGACTAAACATTTAAATGTAGCCTAAACCATTACATTGAGCTGGGAGAATGGAATATGAATGACAGTCCTCCAGTATGCTGTAATAGAAATAAGGCCATGCTCATAAAAAAAATGATAATCCTCCCTCATCTTAAACACCTCTGATCTCATCTCAGTTATCCCTCCATCTTGTGCAATCCATTCCTCTCTCATTTTAAACGCCTCTGATCTCAGCTCAGTTATCCCTCCATCTTGTGCAATCCATTCCTCCATCACTCACTCGCTCTCGTTTCAACTGTCTTTATCTTCCCCCCATTAAAACAGCTGGCTAGCACAGCTGCTGAGCACTCAACAGGCTTGGCTAATTGTGTCTTCATTCATGTTTTATTTACAAGAAACAACTCTGCAGCTAATTAACGGGGGGGGGGGTTGTCCTATAATTCATCCATGCCAGAGAGAGAGTGGGAGAGAAGGTGAGAGTGAAAGTGAGAGAGGGAGAGAGAGAGATTAAAAATAACTTACATTTCAATAAAGCAGACACTGGATAGGCATCAATATGGCTTTTGAAACGACCATAGACTTCACAGTGGAGTTCCACTGAAATCTACATATCTATGTGTTAGTCTGTGGAGATGCTCTTCAAGTAGAGACCCAACCCCAAGCCACTTCAGGCTGAAGAGCAGGTAGCTAGATGATAGTGATGTGTCAGTAGCAGACATTAACAGGAAGCCTGCTGTCTACGGTCTGGGTATTGGGGGACCTTTCGCAGCATGACTTAAAAAAGTGCTACTTTCCTCCCCCTGTTGCCATGGGATCCCAGGGACTAACCTTGCTAATCAACGACTGACTAATTAAGCGTCGTTTGAGCACTGTGGCAATCTGTAACTAAAACAAGAAATCACAAAGACGGTTTCGCATAATTAAAAGCTAATTGCGAGAAGTCTCCTTACGAGAACAATCTCTACCAGTCTTTAATGCACTCACACACAACTCATTTTGCATTTGGATATTTTATTCCAATTAGAGTTTTAAATTATGAATAAACAGTCATTATTGAAAGTGAGAATTTATGAATGGTCACATAGGACAAGCTATACTCCGTTTTGATTCCTGGCTATGTGTACACTAATGGCTATGTGTCCTGGCTATGTGTACACTAATGGCTATGTGTACACTAATGGCTATGTGTCCTGGCTATGTGTCCTGGCTATGTGTACACTAATGGCTCTGTGTCCTGGCTATGTGTCCACTAATGGCTATGTGTACACTAATGGCTCTGTGTCCTGGCTATGTGTCCACTAATGGCTATGTGTACACTAATGGCTCTGTGTCCTGGCTATGTGTCCACTAATGGCTATGTGTCCACTAATGGCTATGTGTCCTGGCTATTTGTACACTAATGGCTCTGTGTCCTGGCTATGTGTACACTAATGGCTCTGTGTCCTGGCTATGTGTCCACTAATGGCTATGTGTCCTGGCTATGTGTACACTAATGGCTATGTGTCCTGGCTATGTGTACACTAATGGCTATGTGTCCTGGCTATTTGTACACTAATGGCTCTGTGTCCTGGCTATGTGTCCACTAATGGCTATGTGTACACTAATGGCTATGTGTACACTAATGGCTATGTGTCCTGGCTATGTGTCCACTAATGGCTATGTGTCCTGGCTATGTGTACACTAATGGCTATGTGTCCTGGCTATTTGTACACTAATGGCTATGTGTCCTGGCTATGTGTACACTAATGGCTATGTGTCCTGGCTATTTGTACACTAATGGCTATGTGTCCTGGCTATGTGTCCACTAATGGCTATGTGTCCTGGCTATGTGTACACTAATGGCTATGTGTCCTGGCTATTTGTACACTAATGGCTATGTGTCCTGGCTATGTGTACACTAATGGCTATGTGTCCTGGCTATTTGTACACTAATGGCTATGTGTCCTGGCTATTTGTACACTAATGGCTATGTGTCCTGGCTATGTGTACACTAATGGCTATGTGTCCTGGCTATTTGTACACTAATGGCTATGTGTCCTGGCTATGTGTACACTAATGGCTATGTGTCCTGGCTATTTGTACACTAATGGCTCTGTGTCCTGGCTATGTGTACACTAATGGCTATGTGTACACTAATGGCTATGTGTCCTGGCTATGTGTCCTGGCTATTTGTACACTAATGGCTCTGTGTCCTGGCTATGTGTACACTAATGGCTCTGTGTCCTGGCTATGTGTACACTAATGGCTCTGTGTCCTGGCTATTTGTACACTAATGGCTATGTGTACACTAATGGCTATGTGTCCTGGCTATGTGTACACTAATGGCTCTGTGTCCTGGCTATGTGTCCACTAATGGCTATGTGCCCTGGCTATGTGTCCACTAATGGCTATGTGTCCTGGCTATGTGTACACTAATGGCTCTGTGTCCTGGCTATGTGTACACTAATGGCTCTGTGTCCTGGCTATGTGTACACTAATGGCTCTGTGTCCTGGCTATGTGTCCACTAATGGCTATGTGTCCTGGCTATGTGTACACTAATGGCTCTGTGTCCTGGCTATGTGTACACTAATGGCTCTGTGTCCTGGCTATGTGTACACTAATGGCTATGTGTCCTGGCTATGTGTCCACTAATGGCTATGTGTCCTGGCTATGTGTACACTAATGGCTCTGTGTCCTGGCTATGTGTACACTAATGGCTATGTGTCCTGGCTATGTGTACACTAATGGCTATGTGTCCTGGCTATGTGTCCACTAATGGCTATGTGTCCTGACTATGTGTACACTAATGGCTCTGTGTCCTGGCTATGTGTACACTAAAGGCTATGTGTCCTGGCTATGTGTACACTAATGGCTCTGTGTACACTAATGGCTCTGTGTCCTGGCTATGTGTACACTAATGGCTATGTGTCCTGGCTATGTGTACACTAATGGCTATGTGTACACTGATGGCTCTGTGTCCTGGCTATCTGTACACTAATGGCTCTGTGTCCTGGCTATGTGTACACTAAAGGCTATGTGTCCTGGCTATGTGTACACTAATGGCTATGTGTACACTAATGGCTCTGTGTCCTGGCTATGTGTACACTAAAGGCTATGTGTCCTGGCTATGTGTACACTAATGGCTATGTGTACACTAATGGCTCTGTGTCCTGGCTATGTGTACACTAATGGCTATGTGTCCTGGCTATGTGTACACTAATGGCTATATGTCCTGGCTATGTGTACACTAATGCCTATGTGTCCTGGCTATGTGTACACTAATGGCTCTGTGTCCTGGCTATGTGTACACTAAAGGCTATGTGTCCTGGCTATGTGTACACTAATGGCTCTGTGTCCTGGCTATGTGTACACTAATGGCTCTGTGTCCTGGCTATGTGTACACTAAAGGCTATGTGTCCTGGCTATGTGTACACTAATGGCTATGTGTACACTAATGGCTATGTGTCCTGGCTATGTGTACACTAATGGCTCTGTGTCCTGGCTATGTGTCCTGGCTATGTGTACACTAATGGCTCTGTGTCCTGGCTATGTGTACACTAATGGCTATGTGTACACTAATGGCTATGTGTACACTAATGGCTCTGTGTCCTGGCTATGTGTACACTAAAGGCTCTGTGTCCTGGCTATGTGTACACTAAAGGTTATGTGTCCTGGCTATGTGTACACTAATGGCTATGTGTACACTAATGGCTATGTGTCCTGGCTATGTGTCCACTAATGGCTATGTGTACACTAATGGCTATGTGTACACTAATGGCTCTGTGTCCTGGCTATGTGTACACTAAAGGCTCTGTGTCCTGGCTATGTGTACACTAAAGGCTATGTGTACACTAAAGCTGGCTATGTGTACACTAAAGGCTATGTGTCCTGGCTATGTGTACACTAATGGCTATGTGTACACTAATGGCTATGTGTCCTGGCTATGTGTTCCACTAATGGCTATGTGTACACTAATGGCTATGTGTACACTAATGGCTCTGTGTCCTGGCTATGTGTACACTAATGGCTATGTGTACACTAATGGCTATGTGTACACTAAAGGCTATGTGTCCTGGCTATGTGTACACTAATGGCTATGTGTACACTAATGGCTATGTGTCCTGGCTATGTGTACACTAATGGCTATGTGTCCTGGCTATTTGTACACTAATGGCTATGTGTACACTAATGGCTATGTGTACACTAATGGCTATGTGTACACTAAAGGCTATGTGTACTGGCTATGTGTACACTAATGGCTATGTGTACACTAATGGCTCTGTGTCCTGGCTATGTGTCCTGGCTATGTGTACACTAATGGCTATGTGTCCTGGCTATGTGTACACTAATGGCTATGTGTCCTGGCTATGTGTACACTAATGGCTATGTGTACACTAATGGCTATGTGTCCTGGCTATGTGTACACTAATGGCTATATGTCCTGGCTATGTGTCCTAGCTATGTGTCCTGGCTATGTGTACACTAATGGCTATGTGTCCACTAATGGCTATATGTCCTGGCTATGTGTCCTGGCTATGTGTCCTGGCTATGTGTACACTAATGGCTATGTGTCCTGGCTATGTGTCCTGGCTATGTGTCCTGGCTATGTGTACACTAATGGCTATGTGTCCTGGCTATGTGTCCTGGCTATGTGTCCTGGCTATGTGTCCTGGCTATTTGTACACTAATGGCTATGTGTCCTGGCTATGTGTCCTGGCTATGTGTACACTAATGGCTATTTGTACACTAATGGCTATGTGTCCTGGCTATGTGTCCTGGCTATGTGTCCTGGCTATGTGTACACTAATGGCTATGTGTCCTGGCTATGTGTCCTGGCTATGTGTACACTAATGGCTATGTGTACACTAATGGCTATGTGTCCTGGCTATGTGTCCTGGCTATGTGTACACTAATGGCTATGTGTACACTAATGGCTATGTGTCCTGGCTATGTGTCCTGGCTATGTGTCCTGGCTATTTGTACACTAATGGCTATGTGTCCTGGCTATGTGTCCTGGCTATGTGTACACTAATGGCTATTTGTACACTAATGGCTATGTGTTCTGGCTATGTGTACACTACAACACTGGAACACTGGACATCTAATGCCTTTTCTCCATCACTGCCTCTCTTTCTCCCATCAGCCCAGATTAAACACAGACCATTATGGCTACATTCACTCATTTTTACAGCTCGGAGTGTCTTTGCTCGTCTCTCCCTTCACGTAGATAAAAGTCCCCAAGAATGATGTCCTCTGTCAACTAGGCTCCTGCAGTGTGAATGGATTCTCAGGTGCAGAATGGGAGCTGTCTCTAGTCCTACTGCTGTTTCCTCGTCTGAAAGGTGTTTGGGTGAAAAAGGAGAAGCACGTTGGTTGTCAACTTCTTGATTTATCAAAATAACACGGCACATTTACATGCACTGTATAAAGCATTATGTGGCAAAGGTCAAATAAAAACAGGTTTGTATTTTAGAGGAAAGTTATCAACTCCAAATGATCCGGTTTGGCTTCGTCTGAAAAGTTCACATTTCCAAGTCTATATTAATTTGGACAGAAGGTAGTAAAGTTCTCAATCGGTAAAAAAAAAAAAAAAATGAGTAGTAGTAAAAACATCCAATAGATTTTTCAGTTGAGTACCGCCATGTTGAAAATGTCAACAGTTTAATTGAGTATTTACAGCAGAGAGGAGAGAGATTGGAAATATATTTTCCCTCTTCAAAGTGTATCCATTCAATCAAACTATTTTCATGGAAATATTCAACATAGACAGTAGTAGCTGAGTGAAGAGAATGCTCTGTTTCTCTCTGTCTCTCTGTCTCTCTGTCTCTCTCTGTCTCTCTCTGTCTCTCTCTCTCTCTCTCTGTCACAACTACCTCGAATCAGCCGTTTCAGACATGGTGGGAGGAGAGCAGGGTTATTGTTCATTTCAGTCAGTGAAGAGAAATTATGGGTAATCTGTTGGCAGAAAAAACACAGTGCTCAGCTTGATTGAACTCAATTAACATGTCCCTGCTTACAACAGCTTCTACAGAGCCTGGAACACGAACGGTGAGGGAGCAGGCCCGTTAACTACTAAACGATAACTACACTGACTGACTGGCTGGCTGAATGGCTGACTGACTGACTGGCTGGCTGGCTGGCTGGCTGGCTGGCTGGCTGGCTGAATGGCTGACTGACTGATGACTGGATGGCTGAATGGCTGACTGAATGACTGACTGACTGGCAGGCTGGCTGAATGATCCTCAACACTGGGGCCCCACAAGGGTGCGTTCTGAGCCCTCTCCTGTACTCCCTGTTCACCCACGACTGCGTGGCCACGCACGCCTCCAACTCAATCATAAAGTTTGCGGACGACACAACAGTGGTAGGCTTGATTACCAACAACGACGAGACGGCCTACATGGAGGAGGTGAGGGCCCTCGGAGTGTGGTGTCAGGAAAATAACCTCACACTCAACGTCAACAAAACTAAGGAGATGATTGTGGACTTCAGGAAACAGCAGAGGGAACACCCCCCTATCCACATCGATGGAACAGTACTGGAGATGGTAGCAAGTTTTAAGTTCCTCGGCATACACATCACAGACAAACTGAATTGGTCCACTCACACAGACAGCATCGTGAAGAAGGCGCAGCAGCGCCTCTTCAACCTCAGGAGGCTGAAGAAATTCGGCTTGTCACCAAAAGCACTCACAAACTTCTACAGATGCACAATCGAGAGCATCCTGGCGGGCTGTATCACCGCCTGATATGGCAACTGCTCCGCCCACAACCATAAGGCTCTCCAGAGGGTAGTGAGGTCTGCACAACGCATCACCGGGGGCAAACTACCTGGCCTCCAGGACACCTAAACCACCCAATGTTACAGAAAGGCCATAAAGATCATCAAGGACAACAACCACCCGAGCCACTGCCTGTTCACCCCGCTATCATCCAGAAGGTGAGGTCAGTACAGGTGCATCAAAGCTGGGACCGAGAGACTGAAAAACAGCTTCTATCTCAAGGCCATCAGACTGTTAAACAGCCACCACTAACATTGAGTGGCTGCTGCCAACACACTGACACTGACACTGACACTGACTCAACTCCAGCCACTTTAATAATGGGAATTGATGGGAAATTATGTAAAATATATCACTAGCCACTTTAAACAATGCTACCGTATATAATGTTACATACCCTACATTATTAATCTCATATGCATACGTATATACTGTACTCTATATCATCTACTGCATCCTTATGTAAAACATGTATCACTAGCCACTTTAACTATGCCACTTTGTTTACATACTCATCTCATATGTATATACTGTACTCGATCCCATCTACTGTATCTTGCCTATGCTGCTCTGTACCATCACTCATTCATATATCTTTATGTACATATTCTTTATCCCCTTACACTGTGTATAAGACAGTAGTTTTGGAATTGTTAGTTAGATTACTTGTTGGTTATTACTGCATTGTCGGAACTAGAAGCACAAGCATTTCGCTACACTCGCATTAACATCTGCTAGCCATGTGTATGTGACAAATAAAATTTGATTTGATTTGATGACTAACTGATGACTGGATGGCTGACTGGATTGCTGATTGGCTGACTGTCCGACTGACTCACTGACTGATGACTGGATGGCTGACTGGCTGGCTGATTGGCTGACTGACTGATGACTGGATGGCTGAATGGCTGACTGGCTGGCTGATTGGCTGACTGACTGACTGACTGGCTGACTGGCTGAATGAATGAATGACTGACTGATGACTGGATGGCTGACTGGCTGGCTGATTGGCTGACTGACTGACTGATGACTGGAAGGCTGAATGGCTCACTGGCTGACTGATTGGCTGACTGGCTGACTGACTGACTGATGACTGGAAGGCTGAATGGCTGACTGGCTGGCTGATTGGCTGACTGGCTGACTAAATGATTCTCAATGTCTAAAAGTGTAGATGGAGAACTGTATCTCTAACTGGTCCTGAGGGGCTACTAGGTGTGAAGGGTTTTGTTCCATCCCAGCACCGACACTCGCAGACCTGTCATACATGACCACAGCCACCTTATCATCCAATGCGTCCAATTGGCTCATTCCTCCTCTCCTCTCCTCTCCTCTCCTCTCCTCTCCTCTCCTCTCCTCTCCTCTCCTCTCCTCTCCTCTCCTCTCCTCTCCTCTCCTCTCCTCTCCTCTCCTCTGCAACTCAGTTCCCCAGTTCCCTAAGGCACTGCATCTCAGTGCTTGAGACGTCACTACATACACCCTGGTTCGAATCCAAGCTGTATCACAATCGGCCGTGATTGGGACTCCCATAAGGCGGCGCACAATTGGCCCAGCATTGTCTGGTGTAGGCCATCATTGTAAATAAGAATCTGTTCTTAACTGACTTGCCTAGTTAAATAGTTCAACAACAAATAAATTGTACTGGAAGCAGAATATACTCTGAGTCATTGTACCAGGTGAAATACAGAGTAGCAGGGCCAGGTGAAACATGGTGCTAACAGTAAACATGGATATTATAGACACGTAGACAGGTAGACAGGTAGACACGTAGACACGTAGACACATAGACACGTAGACAGGTAGACACGTAGACATGTAGGCAGGTAGACACCTAGACAGGTAGACACGTAGACACGTAGACAGGTAGACACCTAGACAGGTAGACACGTAGACACGTAGACAGGTAGACACGTAGACATGTAGACAGGTAGACACGTAGACACGTAGACACGTAGGCAGGTAGACACGTAGACACCTAGACAGGTAGACACGTAGACAGGTAGACACGTAGGCAGGTAGACACGTAGACAGGTAGACACGTAGACATGTAGGCAGGTAGACACGTAAACACTTAGACAGGTAGACACGTAGACACGTAGACATGTAGAAAGGTAAACACGTAGACATGTAGAAATGTAGACACGTAGACACGTAGACATGTAGAAATGTAAACAAGTAGACATGTAGAAATGTAGACACGTAGACATGTAGAAATGTAGACACGTAGAAATGTAGACACGTAGACACCTAGACAGGTAGACACGTAGAAATGTAGACACGTAGACACATAGAAATGTAGACATGTAGAAATGTAGACACGTAGACACGTAGACAAGTAGACAAGTAGACACGTAGAAATGTAGACACGTAGAAATGTAGACAAGTAGACATGTAGACACGTAGACATGTAGAAACGTATACATGTAGACATGTAGAAACGTATACATGTAGACATGTAGACACGTAGACATGTAGAAATGTAGACACGTAGAAATGTAGACACGTAGACACCTAGACAGGTAGACAAGTAGACACATAGAAATGTAGACAAGTAGACATGTAGAAACGTAGACACGTAGACATGTAGAAACGTAGACACGTAGACATGTAGAAACGTAGACACGTAGACATGTAGAAATGTAGACACGTAGACAAGTAGACACATAGACAAGTAGACACGTAGACAAGTAGACACGTAGACATGTAGAAATGTAGACACGTAGACATGTAGACATGCAGAAATGTAGACACGTAGACATCTAGAAATGTAGACAAGTAGACATGTAGAAATGTAGACATGTAGAAATGTAGACACGTAGAAATGTAGACATGTAGAAATGTAGACACGTAGAAATGTAGACACGTAGACACGGTTGACCCTTTAAATGGGCTTCTTGCCTCAGCCTCACTATAAACACTTAATGTTATGTCACTCATAGCCAGACATGTTTTCTGGTCACTGCAGGCTGTCCATGTGCTCCCTATGTGTTGTACTGCTCGTTAAAACAAGCTAACAGGTCTGTGGGAGGTACAGTCATCGTCTGTAACATGGGTCGGACCTTCAATTAAGGATGTCCGCTACCGCTGCAGTGTGTGGAAGTCATAGAAATAGGATAACTTGAGTGGGCATCCCCATTCAAGTCAATGTAATTCTATGTCTACAGAGGAAGCTTGTAGGGTCACCATGTTTAGACCGATACACTGGGCACAGCACAACAATAACTTCTATTACAATTTCTGTATCACTATAGTAGTGGATACATTTGACCTGTTCACAGGAAACCTCCGTTCAACCCAAAGCTCGACGAGAAGGGAGGCCCAGACAGACACAGCCTACACTATTGGAACAGAAGCAACAGCCAGTCTCTGAGGTTGTTCATTCATATGCAGCCATTCCCCAACAATAAAAGCGTGACATTTAGAGAGTGAGATGCTAAACAATAATGACACAGTCAATAACATAACATATTCATCCCATTCTAACTAGAATAAGTCACTTACTGCATACTTACATTTACATCATGTGTTCTCTCAGTGTTGCTCTACTTCATACAGACGCACACACATGCATACACACACGCACGCACGCACGCACGCACGCACGCACGCACGCACGCACGCACGCACGCACACACACACACACACACACACACACACACACACACACACACACACACACACACACACACACACACACACACACACACACACACACACACACACACACACACACACACACACACACACTGGTAATCCTTTTCCCATGGAGTGATGTGTTCATGGTTGGCCACGGCCCAGGAAGAGGGACTCTACTTCCCAGTCAGTTTCCTAGGTGGAGGAGAGGTCCTCACTAATCCTGACCACTAATCCACCTTGTGAAAACGCTGCTGCAGCAGAGTGCCTCTCAATGAAGAGGGAAAGGAGTGTGATGTGTGGAGAAGGTAACCTTTCTACCAGGCCTGCAGGAGATGACCTGGCTGATCGAAGCTCCTCCAAAAGCAATGAATGCATCCCAAATGGCAGTAGAGCTAAATGGAGTGCCCCTATAGGGTGAATAGGGTGCCATTTGGGACACAGGCAGTGTTTCATCATGAACATGTTCCAGAGCCATGAACCAAACCAATCATCCGTGGCCATCTGCACTACACACATCTGGCGCTTTCAGGGGCCACTAGGAATACCCATGGGCCCTACGGGGGACGTGTAAACTGGTTTCATTCTCAGCCAATCAGAGGCCACGTGGCGCCCCGGTGGCATTTTTCAGTCCGGTGATTGGCACAAGGTTATCACCTGATTATGCTGCTGTGGCTGGCTTGAAAAAATGTCTTGCCAACTAGAGGCATAGGATACCCTCTGTCTTTCAGATAATAGTTGCAGGTTTCCTGCAGGCCCCAACACGAGTCCATTTTTATTTTAGGCCACCATTATTAGCCAGATAGTGATCATTCTGAGCCAAAAAAAAACTAGTTTAACAGGACCACCAGGCAAAAAATGGACCAGCCCATCTGGAATTTTCCCAAGATGCCAAAGGGCCAGTCCGCCCCTGCTTTCTGACACAGCAGGTAAGCTAAATCAAGCAGACCTGTATTGGGACCCCCCCCCACAACAAAAAATGATTTATTTCAAACCATATATTTTTCAAATACACTTGAACTCTGCCTCAATTAGCCATGGACATTTAGCCATTTTGACATTTATATGCCTACCAAGACACTAATAGACTATCTCATTAAGAGATGGACCCTTTAAAGGGCCCTGTTATTAACATTTTAAATAGAACCATGATTTGTTTACTTACCCAGATGACACCAGCTGCCGGGTTCGTTTGGTAGTCATAGTGACATTTACATCCCGTCCCGCCAAATAAATAAGGCATCTAGCTATCCAACTATGTCCCCCTTGCACTTTACACTCATGACACTCCATCTTCATTCCCTGCTTGTCTCTCTCTCTGTCTCCCTCTCCTTCCTCTTATTTATATGCAAATGCCTCCCAAAAAATAAAGATTGTTATTTTTTCCATCAAAAATAAACATTGCCGTTCGCAATCCTATTGGCTTACGTCTCGTAACAGATTCCCCCGCCCCCTGTGATTGGGAACGTTCTCCTGAGAGTGGCGGCTGCTCTCTCTCTCCCCCTCCTCCCTCCCTCCCTCCCCCTCCCTCTCTCTCTCTCTCTCTCTCTCTCTCTCTCTCTCTCTCTCTCTCTCTCTCTCTCTCTCTCTCTCTCTCTCTCTCTCTCTCTCTCTCTCTCTGTGTCGTCTCTCTCTCTCTCTCTCTCTCTCTCTCTCTCTCTCTCTCTCTCTCTCTCTCTCTCTCTCTCTCTCTCTCTCTCTCTCTCTCTCTCCTCCGAGCATCCTGGCAGTTGCTGGCTGAGAGGGTAGAGAGGGGGCTGATGGGATATGGGCCAGGTCTCGCTCCACTGAGGTGTGCGCTCCTTCGTTTCGGGAACCGGGAGTCGCAGAGGGGGGTAGGTCGCTCAGGTAATAGAAGTGGGGGGTTACTTTAAGAGCCACTTGACAGTCAGAAGGGTCTTGTCATGGAGTCTTTGCCAGCAGCATAGAGCTATAGACCTATGTAAAGACAGAAAGCCCATCCTGGCAGTAGAACGGTGGTGACTCCCCCAGAGGTCAGTGTAATCTCAAGTCATCATCACCCCAGTGGGGTTGTTAAAACCCTCTCCATTAGAGTGTCAGCGATTTCCTTCTGGAAAGATCAAAAATAGCCCCAACTGACAGGAGTAATTACATGTATTCCATTCCAGAAAGCACTAAGCAGACAGACAAAATCTGTCCTTCAATAAGTCTTTAGCTATAAAAGTAACTAGAAGTAATGGTTATGCAGACGTGCATGAATTCCCAGACAGCATAGCAGGGTTAAAGGATATGTAGGAGTTCCATCAGTGACCCTGGTCTGTCCTGCCTGT
>NC_060195.1:67499232-67504232 GCF_021184085.1 Oncorhynchus gorbuscha
CAAAAATGTCTGTAAAGTCAGAACGGTTTGAGCTAGTAACTATTATGGGATATATATGAGAAGCTAAGACTCTCGCAAACATGCACATGTAACCTGTGATGCTCACAAGCCAAGAGTCGTAAGAAGGTAAGGGGTTCTTCTACACAGTATGTCATAGGAAATGCCAGGTCATAGTGTCTACAGTACTGTAATAAGCTCAGATAGTTGCTGTCACAAACTCCAAACTCTACATAGTTGTCACCAACTAGTTGGATATTAATTTCACAGTGAGCAAACAATCTGCAATTACAGCATTCTTATAAATTCCTTTTTCATGGTTAATTGTTTGAAGTTCTGTCTATGTCTTTTCCTGTAGGCTACGCTAGGGAGGGTGGCAGATATCAATGTAAGTGACTGACTGATGGTCGATGACTGATATAACAATGCGAAAACTGGTTAGATGTTTGATAAACCGTCGATGACCAGCATCAAATCAAATCATCAAATCAAATTGTATTGGTCACATACACATGGTTAGCAGATGTTAATGCGAGTGTAGCGAAATGCTTGTGCTTCTAGTTCCGACAATGCAGTAATAACCAACGAGTAATCTAACCTAACACAGTTCAGGCCCAGCCTCAGCGGCATGTCCAGCAACTTTGGATATTGAAATGATTCATTCTTCCACAAATTCTCTATTTAGGTCACCCACTTTGACTGGCTGGTCTGTTGTCATCATCAGCCACACATGACGCTAACATACTGGCTGCATTATCGCCTTGAACCAGTCCAGGGCTCAAAAAACCCTCCACCGCCCGCCACCGCATCGCCATCAGCCCAGCGCCACGCACACACGCACACCCAAATCCCTCCTCCCCCGACAGACTGCCCGTTAACGATTCACTCATTCCGTTGATTTAAATCAAGCCGCCTTGTTCGCTGCAATTAGCAGCCGGCACGCAGCTCGCTGGTAACGCCGTAACTCATAACAACTATGGCGCTCCTGTCCTCTCCCCTCCAAAATAATCCACCCAGGAGTGGGAGTGGGAGTGGGAGTAGGAGTAGGGAGTGGGAGTGGGAGTGGGAGTGGGAGTAGGGAGTGGGAGTGGGAGTAGGGAGTGGGAGTGGGAGTAGGGAGTGGGAGTGAGAGTAGGGAGTGGGAGTGGGAGTGGGAGTAGGGAGTGGGAGTAGGGAGTGGGAGTGGGAGTAGGGAGTGGGAGTGGGAGTAGGGAGTGGGAGTGGGAGTAGGGAGTGGGAGTAGGGAGTGGGAGTAGGGAGTGGGAGCTCTCCAGTGCTTGAGAAATAATAACAAAATAACTGTTACAGTATATTCACCATGTCTGTGAATTAGAGCCTCAATGCAAATTGAGTTTCCAATAAACCCACCTGGAGAAAGACGGAAGAAGAAAAACACAAAGAAAAAAGGAAGGAAAATTTAAATGCAAATCTTGGCAAAATGTTACTGACATTTGCATATAATTAATTTACTAGGCTTTACTACTTAAAGTGGACGGTGTGCTGGGAAGCAGCAGTGCTCCTGCAACAATGGGAGTCATACTAGAGGAGGGGGCTTTTATATGGAGGGATGAGAGGAGTGAATTACCAGGGGATATAGTCATTGATCATGTTGCAGGGGCAGAACAGGCAGGGACGATTGTTGTTGTTGCCTCTGTGCCACTTATTGAGACAACTTCACAATGTTCCCAAACAGCAACAAGGCAGACAACAGGACGAATGCCAATTAATGCCACTCAGAGTGAGGCTGGCAGCTGCTTAAGTAAACACACCTCAAACCATTGCCTTTGTCAAAGTGTACTTGCCGCATTTACAAAATCTCCATTAGCTTCAAAACGCATTTTAGAACAACTGTACGAGCCAAGTTACAAAGTGGATTTAACAAACACAATGCTTTCCTGCTGAAATTAGAAATGAGCTATAGGCCTATCCATGCAGGTTGGGACAAGGAAGGAAATTGATGTATTTGTTTCAGAGCTATTTAGAATGGATCTCATTAAGTAATTGCACCCTCAGCAAGGCAGGACTGCATAATGAAGTTGGCTAGGCTGGTGCAGGAGATGGGAGCTGCTTTCTACAACACAGTCAGTCCCCACCAAGCAAAACTACATACCAACATTCCCCTCATATTCATAAAGAGTTTGGAATCAGATCAAAATACAGTAAGAAACGTTGTCTCTGTAGTACCTCGGCAAGGGTCATTATAATATATTCACCTCAGTGCCATCTTGTGTCATTATAATATATTTATCTCAGTGCCATCTTGGGTCATTATAATATATTTATCTCAGTGGCATTTTGGGTCATTATAATATATTCACATCAGTGCCATCTTGGGTCATTATAATATATTCACCTCAGTGCCATCTTGGTTCATTATAATATATTTATCTCAGTGCCATCTTGGGTCATTATAATATATTCACCTCAGTGCCATCTTGGGTCATTATAATATATTTATCTCAGTGCCATCTTGTGTCATTATAATATATTTATCTCAGTGCCATCTTGGGTCATTATAATATATTTATCTCAGTGCCATCTTGGGTCATTATAATATATTTATCTCAGTGCCATCTTGGGTCATTATAATATATTTATCTCAGTGCCATCTTGGGTCATTATAATATATTTATCTCAGTGCCATCTTGGGTCATTATATTAATTATCATCAACAAAATAACATTTTGGTAAAGGAGAAAATCACGGCCTTGTCACACAGGTACCAATACCTGAATTGCCATGCATTTCTATGCCCCAAAATAAACAATAAGTCATTCTTATTGACAATATTTGAGTGAACCTGTAGTGTGGTTCACCTATATCTGCAATAGGTTAAACATCGACCACAGCCTCTTCCATTTCAGTTCATTTCAGTGATTCCAGTCTGTTTCAGCATGAAGGCCTTTCCTCTGGCTTTCTCCTGCTGATGTTAGCCAACCTGTCAGCCTCCTTAATCTCCCACGGAGGATATATAGCCACTGAAATGTCATCTTACCGTTTCTGAGTATGTTTACACACTGTGCTGGATCAACCTTCGCTAATTTGACAAGCCATTATCATATTTCACCCAAAGCCAGCCAGTAATTAATCCAGATGGGAAAGACGGGAAAGACGAAATGAAAAACCTTTACCGCCTTCAGCACTGTCGTCAGTGCTCCCTGATTAGTCAACGCCATTTTACCTGCTGTTGTTGTGCTAGCTGATTAGCAGTTGTTGTCTCACCTACTGTTTTAGCTAGCTCTCCCAATTCAACACCTGTGATTACTGTATGCCTCGCTGTATGTCTCTCTCAAATGTCAATATGCCTTGTATACTGTTGTTCAGGTTAGTTATCATTGTTTTAGTTTACAATGGAGCCCCTAGTTCCACTCTTCATACCCCTGATACCTCCTTTGTCCCACCTCCCACACATGCGGTGACCTCACCCATTACAACCAGCATGTCCAGAGATACAAACTCTCTCATCATCACCCAGTGCCTGGGCTTACCTCCGCTGTAACCGCATCCCACCATACCCCTGTCTGCGCATTATGCCCTGAATATATTCTACCATGCCCAGAAAACTGTTCCTCTTATTCTCTGTCCCCAACGCTCTAGGCGACCAGTTTTGATAGCCTTTAGCCGCACCCTCATACTACTCCTCCTCTGTTCCGCGGGTGATGTGGAGGTAAACCCAGGCCCTGCATGTCCCCAGGCACCCTCATTTGTTGACTTCTGTGATCGAAAAAGCCTTGGTTTCATGCATGTCAACATCAGAAGCCTCCTCCCTAAGTTTGTTTTACTCACTGCTTTAGCACACTCTGCTAACCCTGATGTCCTTGCTGTGTCTGAATCCTGGCTCAGGAAGGCCACCAAAAATTCTGAGTCGGTCCATACCCAAACAGTTCGAACTACTAATTTTGAAAATTACTCTCTCCAGAAATAAGTCTCTCACTGTTGCCGCCTGCTACCGACCCTCCTCAGCTCCCAGCTGTGCCCTGGACACCATTTGTGAATTGATCGACCCCCATCTAGCTTCAGAGTTTGTTCTTTTAGGTGACCTAAACTGGGATATGCTTAACACCCCGGCAGTCCTACAATCTAAACTAGATGCCCTCAATCTCACACAAATCATCAAGGAACCCACCAGGTACAACCCTAACTCTGTAAACAAGGGCACCCTCATAGACGTCATCCTGACCAACTGGCCCTCCAAATAAACCTCCGCTGTCCTCAACCAGGATCTCAGCGATCACTGCCTCATTGCCTGTATCTGCTATGGAGCCGCAGTCAAACGACCACCCCTCATCACTGTCAAACGCTCCCTAAAACACTTCTGTGAGCAGGCCTTTCTAATCGACCTGGCCCGGGTATCCTGGAAGGACATTGACCTCATCCCGTCAGTTGAGGATGCCTGGTCATTCTTTAAAAGTAACTTCCTCACCATTTTAGATAAGCATGCTCCGTTCAAAAAATGCAGAACTAAGAACAAATATAGCCCTTGGTTCACTCCAGACCTGACTGCCCTCGACCAGCACAAAAACATCCTGTGGCGGACTGCAATAGCCTCGAATAGTCCCCGCGATATGCAACTGTTCAGGGAAGTCAGGAACCAATACCCGCAGTCAGTCAGGAAAGCTAAGGCCAGCTTCTTCAGGCAGAAGTTTGCATCCTGTAGCTCCAAGTCCAAAAAGTTCTGGGACACTGTGAAGTCCATGGAGAACAAGAGCACCTCCTCCCAGCTGCCCACTGCACTGAGGCTAGGTGACACGGTCACCACCGAGAAATCCATGATTATCGAAAACTTCAACAAGCATTTCTCAACGGCTTCCACCTGGCTACTCCAACCTCGGGCAACAGCTCCGCCCCCACAGCTACTCGCCCAAGCCTCTCCAGGTTCTCCTTTACCCAAATCCAGATAGCAGATGTTCTGAAAGAGCTGCAAAACCTGGACCTGTACAAATCAGCTGGGCTTGACAATCTGGACCCTCTATTTCTGAAACTATCCCCCGCCATTGTCGCAA
>NC_060195.1:67509232-67531732 GCF_021184085.1 Oncorhynchus gorbuscha
ATACGTAGAATGTATGCACACATGACTGTAAGTCGCTTTGGATAAAAGCGCCTGCTAAATGGCATATATTATTATTATTATATATTGATTTATTTTCATATTCTATTGACCTTGCAATGAGATACATTTTGAGAAAGGCCTCACAGAGCTATAAAAAATAAGTAGGACTGAAGATGTTCTTTGGTTTAGGGGTCATTGGAAGTCATATGTGACCAACAGGCTCGATTCGGTCTTATGTTGCAAAATTTGAAATGGTGTTTTTTACATTGGATAAAAGTAGAGACTCAGAGCTAGAAAATTGTATATCATACACTACAGTTGAGGAACAATGGGAAAGTAATTCTGCTTTGAAAGTTGACCAACTTGTGACCTCACTTTTGAGAAAAAGGCCCACTTGAATGTTTTTCACACCCTCTTAAGCCCTAGCCCCACCCATCTCTTTAAGGATTCACATGCGAGGCCATGTGCTACACAGAGTGAGCACGGTATTGTACTAAACAACCAGAGATTTCAAGACTAAAGGCTGGTTTATACTACATGTCTGTAGACAGTTGTCGCAGTGACATCATGAGCATTCTATTGTCGTCCCACATCAAACTTGACGTTGTATAAACACAAAAACGACAGGCTGCATGACTTCAGCAGCCTGGTGGTCCAGAATAGCATAACTGATGTATTTGACGAGGAGGATCAAGGCACTCTTCATAGTACTGGGCCATTCCACTTTAACAGAGTGATGCGAAGACTCAGAGGTTTCACTTTAAAACGTGTCAAACAAAAACTTATGATTGCAACGTTTATCAAACCATACAACTCTATGCACAAGGCCTACTTTTAACAATTTCCACAGAACAGTGCTGATGCAACGTTTGGTGACAGAATAACGAACGGTTTGTGCTGTTTGTGCTGTTTGTACTGTCATTCTGTTACCAAACTTTGCGTCTGCATTGTTCTTTAATTAAATGTGTTTTTGTGTTGTTGTATTTTGGGGGAAATTGTTAAAAGTATTCCTTGCGCAATCATTTATTTTGTTTGACACATTTTAAAGTGAAAAATCTGAGTCTCAGCATTACTCTGTTATCATGGAATTGCCCAATTTACAATGTTTTTATCTGGCCCTGGTATGTTCAGTGAAATTTTCTTTTAAAGTGAAGCCTTTCAGCATGGCCTTGATCAGTTTGAAAATGGGATGCCTATTGTTCAATCACAGGGCGGGCTCCAGGTTTAAACAACATAAGCCCCCGTGTTTTAGGGACTCAGTTGGTGTCTCAAATGACTGTTGAGAGTTACAATAGTAGAATACACAAGGTGCAAGTTCAAAATGTGGTTGTGCATCAGCAGTTGTTCTCTTGCTTTGTCAATCACTGACAGTCACTCAATTAGCCCATGTCAGCTTCTGTAACCATTTTTAAATTGGGAAGTTAATCTAGCCAGTTATCTAAACTTGCAGTAATCATGGATGAATTTCAGGAAATCAGCTTTAAAACTGCAAAAACGTATCTCTCCCCCATGGCAAAATGAGTACAATTGCATGAAATGTGTAATACATTTGCTAAATGTTCTTTCCGCCCCATGGCAAAATGTGTCGAACTGCAGAAAACGTGCTTTAAAAATGATAAATGTTCTCTACGCCCCATGATAAAATGTGTAGAACTGCAGAAAACTTGCTTTAAAAATGCAAAGTGTTCTCTACGCCCCATGACAAAATGTGTAGAACTGCAGAAAATGTGCTTTAAAATGTCAAATGTTACCTACGCCCCATGACAAATTGTGTAAAATTGCAGGAAATTAACTTTAAAAACAAAATGTTTAGGTTTCAGGGCTCCCAAAAGTCTTGAGCCAAAGGTTAGGGCTCCCAAAAGTCTCGAGCCAAAGGTTAGGGCTCCCAAAAGTCTAGAGCCAAAAGTTAGGGCTCCCAAAAGTCTAGAGCCAAAAGTTAGGGCTCCCAAAAGTCTAGAGCCAAAAGTTAGGGCTCCCAAAAGTCTAGAGCCCAAAAGTTAGGGCTCCCAAACATCTAGAGCCAAAAGTTAGGGCTCCCAAAAGTCTAGAGCCAAAAGTTAGGGCTCCCAAAAGTCTAGAGCCAAAAGTTAGGGCCCCCAAAAGTCTAGAGCCAAAAGTTAGGGCTCCCAAAAGTCTAGAGCCAAAAGTTAGGGCTCCCAAAAGTCTAGAGCCAAAAGTTAGGGCTCCCAAAAGTCTAGAGCCAAAAGTTAGGGCTCCCAAAAGTCTAGAGCCAAAAGTTAGGGCCCCCAAAAGTCTAGAGCCAGCCCTGTTCAATCACACATAATATGTTGAATAAGATGTTCTATCAACTACAGTATGGTCTGAATAGATTCCTAATACTTTATACCATGTGTCTAAAATAAGGTCCTGTATCAGGCAGATAATAATGAGATGGTTTGAATTTATTTTGTTATCACATGAACCTTGTAAACAACTTCTAGAGATCAGCAGTAGCCTTTTCTGTAATGACTTATTTTTCATTGGGATTAATCTGCCTCGCGGTACTTTCCCACAGATAATTAACTAAACTTTCATCTTGGTTTTTAAATGGCGTGTTCATTAACTGATTTGTGGCATCCACTAAGAAAAGACTGTTTCAGTTGATGAAAATAAACGGGTCAATTAAGACAACCACCAGAAAGCAATCAACTGAAGCTTAAGGTTTCTTCTGATGTGACAGTAATCAAGGTACACAGACAGGATCCTGGGTAATTAGATAGAAACAAACAACCATGAAGGGATCACATGCAGGTCTCAGATGATTGTTCTCTCTCTCTCTCTAATATACCTTAATATTTATCAGATCTTGTACCTCAGTGGATGAATTATCTATCCCCCTTGCTTGTCCAAAACCCAATATCGGATAATGCAGATATGCTGTCAAGAGAGCAGATCGTTTGTCGAAAGAGAGTCGGACCGAAATGCAGCGTGGTTGTTACTCATGTTCTTTAATGAATGAAATGACGATACATGAAAATAAAGTAATATACAAAATACAAAACAACAAACGGAACGTGAAACCTATTACAGCCTATCTGGTGAACACTACACAGAGACAGGAACAATCACCCACAAAATACACAGCGAAACCCAGGCTAGCTAAATACGGTTCCCAAACAGAGACAACGAGAATCACCTGACTCTGATTGAGAACCGCCTCAGGCAGCCAAGCCTATGCAACACCCCTACTCAGCCGTAATCCCAATAATACAAAAACCCCAATACGAACCACAACATATAAACCCATGTCACACCCTGGCCTGACCAAACATATAACGAAAACACAAAATACACAAACAACAATGACCAAGGCGTGACAGAACCCCCCACCCTCTGTCCATGGTGGCGGTTCCGGCTCGGGACGTGGACCCCACTCCATAAATGTCCTAGTTCCTCCCCTTCGCGTCCTGGGATAATCCACCCTCGCCACCGACCATGGCCTAATAGTCCTCACCCAGAAACCCACAGAACTGAGGGACAGCTCGGGACTGAGGGACAGCTCGGGACTGAGGGGCAGCTCGGGACTGAGGGGCAGCTCGGGACTGAGGCAGCTCGGGACTGAGGGGCAGCTCGGGACTGAGGGGCAGCTCGGGACTGAGGGGCAGCTCAGGACTGAGGGGCAGCCCGGAACTGAGGGGAAGTTCCTGTCTCTGTGTAGTGTTCACCAGATAGGCTGTAATAGGTTTCACGTTCCGTTTGTTGTTTTTGTATTTATGAGTTATTTCATGTATCGTTCCGTTTTCCTTCATTAAAGATCATGAGTAACAACCACACTGCATTTCGGTCCAACTCTCTTTCGACAAACGAAGAACGCCGTTACAGCAGACATATTTTAAAGAGGATTGTCATATTTCCCATCAGCCCCTCTTCTCACGGAGTAGCTAGCATATCCATTCACAGCAGCCAGTGTCACGCCCTGACCTTAGAGAGCCTTTTTATGTCTCTGGTTTGGTCAGGGTGTGATTTGGGTGGGCATTCTATGTTCTGTTTTCTAGGTTTGTGTATTTCTATGCTTTGGCCGGGTATGGTTCTCAATCAGGGACAGCTGTTTATCGTTGTCTCTGATTGGGAATCATACTTAGACAGCCTTTTTCCCTGTTGTGATTGTGGGAAGTTGTCTTTGTTAGGGGTACTATAGCCCTTGTAAGCGTCAAGGTCGTTTTTGTTATTTCTTGTTTTTGTTAGCGACATTTGAATAAATAAAAGAAAATGTACACACAGCACGCTGCACCTTGGTCTTCCTTTAACGACGGTCGTGACAGCCAGGATATTCTTGTCACCATTTTAAATCTTCTGTTTTGAGTTTTTGAGGACTTTGCAAGTCTAGCAATGTGCATCTCATTGGTAATTCTGTGTATAGTGATACGAGAGCTGATATTAACACAAAAGCATACAAGCTCACCACAGATACAGTGTGTCATGTTTTGTCTTATATTGTCTTGTCATTTTGCTTTCCCTTCTGTTCGTTTTCCCCCTGCTGGTCTTATTAGGTTCGTTCCCTTTTTTCTCTCTCCCTCCCTCTCTCTCTTCTCTCTATCGTTCCGTCCCTGCTCCCAGCTGTTCCTATTCCCCTACTCAATCATCTAATCTTTTCACACCTGTTCCGTATCTTGCCCTCTGATTAGAGTCCCTATTTCTCCCCTTGTCTTCCGTTTCTGTCCTGTCGGATCCTTGTATATTGTTCGCCGTGCTGTGTCTTTGTCTCGCCCTGTCGTGTCTTGTTTCCCTCAGATGCTGCGTGTGAGCAGGTGTCTGAGTCTGCTACGGTCGGTGCCTTCCCGAGGCAACCTACAGTTTATGGTCGAGTCTCCAGTCTGTCCTCGTCACTACGAGTGGAATTAGTTTTTTATGTTTTGTTTTCTGCTCTGATTTGTCTAGGAGTATTGCCTATTTCCTTTACTGGAATAAAGACTCTGTTTTCGCCAAGTCGCTTTTGGGTCCTCATTCACCTGCATAACACAGTGAGCTCCAAAAGTATTGGGACAGTGACAATTTTTGTTGTTGTTTTGGCTCTGTACTCCAGTATATGAAATGACACAATGACTGAGGTTAAAGTCCAGACTATCAGCTTTAATTAAGGGGTATTTCCAGCCGTATCAGGTGAACCGTTTAGAGTACAGCACTTTTTGTTCATAGTCCCCCCATTTTAAGAGATCAAAATACTTCACTTATTTGTGTAGTAAATCGTTACATTTGGTCCCATATTCCTAGCAGGCAATGACTACATAAAGGTTGTGACTCTACAAACTTGTTGGATGCATTTGCTATTTGTTTTGGTTGTGTTTCAGATTATTTTGTGGCAAAATAGAAAGGTAAATAACGTATTATGTCATTTTAGAGTCACTTTTATTGTAAATAAGATTAGAATGTTTCTAAACTTTTCGATATCAATGTGGATGTTACCATGACTACGGATAATCCTGAATGAATTGTGAATAATGACGAGTAAGAAAGTTACAGAGGCATAAATTTTGCTAAATGGCATATATTATAAATATCAAACCCCCCCACCTGTTATTAAAATGGTGAGAGGTTAGCATGTCTTGGGTATGTGATATTATTACAGTATTATTGAATTACAGAAGTTGTATTACTTCAAATGTTTTGGGTAGACTTCCACAAGCTTCCCACAATAAGTTGGGTGAATGTTGGCCCTTCCTCCTGACAGAGCTGGTGTAACTGAGTCAGTGTGACAATACAGAGGCGGATGCAAGATGCAAGCAACGATGGTTTAATGAATACAATTTACAGCAGCAACAGGACAGACAGACTGTACTCAGACGGAATCCGACCCAGGGACTAGGGCGCCTCTTCCGGTGATAGCGTGCTGAGAAATCCAGGGGAGTGTGTCCGGATGGGAAGGAAGGAGCACAGCAGATAATCCACACAAGGGCGGCGAGAGATGAGCACTGACACACGACACAACCTCAGGGAAGTAACAACACAACCTCAGGGAAGTAACAGCGATCTGACAACAAGAAACACTGGTTACAGAACATATAAAGGGAAGATAAGTGGTTCCAGCTGGCGTAGACAATCAGGCCGAGATTGGGAACCACGCCCACACAAACACGGGAGAGAGAGAGAGAGAGAGAGAGAGAGAGAGAGAGAGAGAGAGAGAGAGAGAGAGAGAGAGAGAGAGAGAGAGAGAGGAGAGAGAGAAAGAGAGAGGGAGGCAGTTGATTCATGAACCGTGACAGTCAGGTTTGTAGGCCTCCTTGCTCGCACACGCTTTTCCAGTTCTGCCCCAAAACCTTCTATAGGATTGAGGTCAGGGCTTTGTGATGGCCACTCCAATACCTTGACTTTGTTGTCCTTAAGCCATTTTTCCACAACTTTGGAAGTATGCTTGGGGTCATTGTCCATTTGGAAGACCTATTTGCGACCAAGCTTTAACTTCCTGACTGATATATTGAGATATTGCTTCAACATATCCACATAATTTTTCTTCCTCACGATGCCATCTATTTTGTGAAGTGCACCAGTCCCTCCTGCAGCAAAGCAACCCCACAACATGATGCTGCCACCCCTTGCTTCACTGTTGGGATGGTGTTCTTCGGATTGCAAGCCTCCCCCTTTTTCCTCCAAATATATTGATGGTCATTATGGCCAAACTGTTTTATTTTTGTTTCATCAGACCAGAGGACATTTCTCCAAAAAGTACAATCTTTGTCCCCATGTGCAGTTGCAAACCGTCGTCTAGCTTTTTTTATGGCTGTTTTGGAGCAGTGGCTTCTTCCTTGCTGAGCGACCTTTCAGGTTATGTCGATATAGGGCTCGTTGTACTGTGGATATAGATACTTTTGTATCTGTTTCCTCCATCCTGAACAGTATGACGTATGACAGCTGTGTGGTCCCGTGGTGTTTATACTAGCATTACTATTGTTTGTACAGATGAACGTGGTACCTTCCAGGTGTTTGGAAATTTCTCCCAAGGCTGAACCAGACTTGTGGAGGTCTACAATTTTTTTCTGAGGTCTTGGCTGATTTCTTTAGATTTTCCCATGATGTCAAGCGAAGAGGCACTGAGTTTGAAGGTAGGCCTTGAAATACATCCACAGGTACACCTCCAATTGACTCAAATTATGTCAATTAGCTTATCAAAAGCTTCTAAAGTCATGACATAATTTTCAGGAATTTTCCAAGCTGTTTAAAGGCACAGTCAACTTAGTGTATGTAAACTTCTGACCCACTGGAATTGTGATACAGTGAATTATAAGTGAAATAATCTGTCTGTAAACAATTGTTGGAAAATTACTTGTGTCATGCACAAAGTAGATGTCCTAATCAACTTGCCAAAGCTATAGTTTGTTAACAAGACATTTGTGGAGTGGTTGAAAAATAGTTTAAATGACTCCAACGTAAGTGTATGTGAACTTCGGACTTCAACTGTGTATATTACAGTAATGTATTAGAGGATATACTATTACAGTAGATGTATTACATTAGATCTATTACAGGTTAGCCAATAAGTAGCTGTGTTCTCATGTAGCTATCGTTCTCTTTCTAACATGGCATTCCTTATAATAAAACTCTAATGGAGATCAGTATTCAGCTAATCTCCCCATTTCCTGGCCCACAACCTTTCTACACCCTGTACAGTATACGTTCCTCCGTAATTTATACCTCTCTCACCTCTCTCTCCCTCCCCCTCTCCGTTCTATTTACATATCACTTGCTGATGAGACGTTTCTCTGGTGGCACTGCTCGTCGCCCCAGAGTATTCTTCTCTGGCATCACAACACAATTCAGAGATGAGAGAGCGTTGCCTCTTAATGGGAAGATCTCCAGCCACCGGACTTTTTCCCGATTCCCAAATCCTCTCCTCTCCTGTTGTCTCCTCTCGTCTCCTCTACCGTCACCTCCCCTCTCCTCTAGCGCGTCTTGTTTTTAAATCAAATGAATGAAAAGTAGGCCATGGGTCTCTAGGGGTGCTGATTGTTATATAACATTAGAAAAAATCCACACATCACATGTCCTTATCACAAGGGCTGGTGGGGTTTGAATGCGGGTGGAGGGGGGGGAAGAGAGCTGCCACAAATACGTATTAAAAAATAACCGAGAGCGGGAAATAGTACCAAACATCGTTCAGCGTCATTTCACCAGCCGCTGCACTACACAAGCTAGACTGGGAAAATAAACTGCCTCAGAAATCTTTCTGAGAAACCTCCACTCTCTTTCTTTTTCATCTCTCCCTCCTTTCTTCTCGAAATAACATGTACTGTATCACAGAGCTACAGTCCCATTTCCTTCCTTTATTACGTCTGTGGAAAGCCTTCGCCGACAATAAGCATATTTCCCCCCTCCCCTCCTAATGAATAAACCAATATGATCACAGTTGAAATGATGCTGGTCGCGGCACATCGTGCCTTTCTCATCATTCATCATCAAAGGGGGAGTTTCGAATGAAACTAGCCGTGGATTAATGTAGCTAGAAGTACCTAATGGAACACCTCGCTCTCATTTCCGTCGGCACTACAGATGAAAGGGACTTTTTAAATTGAGTACACTATAATAAAGCTGAGCTTTTCATTTACAAGGCTAATCATTTCCTCCTTTCCTAACTGCACTTTGGTACGAAGGGTAAAGTTAGCAAATCACAATTAGAATGACAATAGAGTCATCAGTCGATTTCCTGACGGGCATTGCATGCGGCACGATTTGAAAAGAAGGAGAGGATGTTTACCACTATTATTCAGAAATCATCTGCAGAGCATGAATTATTAATAGCTGTGAGCAATGTTTTGTAACGGCTCTTGATACTCTGTTCAATTTCACAATTCCTTTTAAGTGCATTAGTCTCTCTATGTAAGTCATAGCTCACATACCTGCAGGGAGACTTAGGATCGTGAGGACAAATGTACAAGACTAGCACTGTAAATGTGTCAATTTTTACTGTAGGAATCAGCTGAATTATTTGAGACAGGGGGAGAGGAGTCTCAGAGAGGAAGGGAGAGAGAGAGAGAGACACAGAGAGGGGAATATATATACAGTACCAGTCAAAAGTTTGGACACACCTACTCATTCAAGGGTTTTTCTTTATTTTTACTATTTTCTACATTGTAGAATAGTAGTGAAGACATCAACACTATGGAATAACACATATGAATCATGTAGTAACCAAAAAAGTGTTTATATATTTATATTTTAGATTCTTCAAAGTGGCCCCCCTTTGCCTTGATGACAACTTTGCACACAGTAGGTGTGTCGAGAGAGAGAGAGAGAGAGACAGACAGACAGACAGACAGACAGACAGACAGACAGACAGACAGACAGACAGACAGACAGACAGACAGACAGACAGACAGACAGACAGACTTTAAATCTATCCTGATCACTGAAAAATAAAACATACATTTCACATGAACCTTGAATAGCCCCGTAGTTATATCACAGTGAATGTGCCTTGGGCTGAGTGGCACAAAGGTCCACATGAAGTCAGCATACCAAACCAGCTCTGTTGTTCCATGTCTCTCCCAGCTTCAATGCTAGCTCAGCCTGAAATAATTTGCTAACTTTTCCAGTGGCATTTCCACTTGCGTGAACATATGTCAGGACGAACTAGGTCACACTGTGGTGGGGAGCCAAGCTGGATTTCAGCTCATATCCCTGGAAGGAGACTAGAGGGCAACATGGTAATGGCAACACACTGCAGACTGCTCGCTGCTCTGTCCTGGTCTCTGCATCTGCTGCAGAAATGCCCTCTGGAATCAGGAGTGAACAACATGTTTGAAACATTGCAGAATTTACCAGGGTTTGGAACTGGTTCATGGAACAGAACCAAAAACTGGAACAGAACAACATCTTTCAAGGAACAGAAACGGAACCAGGAACAAAAGTGATCCATACCGTTCCGGAACAGAACCATTATTTTAAAAGCATGGGAACAGGTTAATATTTTTTTCTCATCTCACAGAAACGCAACAAAGTGCCTATTTACAACTCAGACACTTATTCCAGTTTCTGTCTGCAAGCTGCAAATCGTCTTTGTGTGTGTGTGCTCGTCTTTATGCTACCTGCCCCTCCCCCCTCCAAAGCATAAACTACTGTACTGACGTTACAAGCATAATTCAGAACATAGGGAGAGAGATTATTATTAGCTAGAGAAGAATGGATTAACTTTTTCAATGCTAGTTAATTAAGGATACTATAGGCCTAATTATCATGTTTCATGTTTAATTTATTACCTACAAAAAGGTAAGATGTGTTTTTAATTCTGGTGCCGCTCTATACGCACAACCTTGTTAGCTAAAGAGCTTAAAGCACATTCAAAGTTCCTCCTCCCAGGTATAATTCAGATAATGCATGCCATAACAAGACGCCCAGCGATTCAAGCCTCCTCCTCAACACTCTCTCTGGTCATTGCTAGAAGGGATCCAGTTTTGGTCAAAACATACTTCAAAATATGTTTTACTTCAAAATTAGTATTTTGGCTAGTCAATCTTTTTACAACAAATTCAAAATAATTGCTGTCATTTGAGTGAAATTTAAACATCAACATTTAAAATGTTATCCTTGGTTATCTAGGGAGCATTTCCATCATACTTGAGGTATCCCAGCGGTTGTGTTTGCCAACTGATGTCACCGGCGATGAAATGGCATTGGAAGAGATTGGCATGCCAACATGCGAGTGCTGGATTAATTAAATGTGTCTGAGACAGCTGCTTCCTAGGTCTGTGAGGGCTGCGGTGAAGACCCATTACATAAGTTTCTCTCTCTCTCTCTCTCTCTCTCTCTCTCTCTCTCTCTCTCTCTCTCTCTCTCTCTCTCTCTCTCTCTCTCTCTCTCTCTCTCTCTCTCTCTCTCTCTCTCTCTCTCTCTCTCTCTCTCTCTCTCTCTCCCTCTCTCTCTCTCTCTCTCTCTCTCTCTCTCTCTCTCTCTCTCTCTCTCTCTCTCTCTCTCTCTCTCTCTCTCTCTCTCTCTCTCTCTCTCTCTCTCTCTCTCTCTCTCTCTCTCTCTCTCTCTCTCTCTCTCTCTCTCTCTCTCTCTCTCTCTCTCTCTCTCTCTCTCTCTCTCTCTCTCTCTCTCTCTCTCTCTCTCTCTCTCTCTCTCTCTCTCTCTCTCTCTCTCTCTCTCTCTCTCTCTCTCTCTCTCTCTCTCTCTCTCTCTCTCTCAGTGTGGGTCAAACCCAGACAAGCTGTCCATTCTACAAGCAGCATGGCTCCCTCCTCTCTTTAGACACATCAAGCTTTTCCTTCGCCATTCATCCATGGATTTGTGCTAGTTTGCACGCTGAGTGCATTCCTTTAAAACACAAATGGGTTGGACGTGCTGTGGACGTACACAAGGAGACATGCAGTGACAAATAGCCCCGTGTTTAACTATGTTAAGGATTTTCTCTCTGCCAGCCCATTTCTTCTCTTAGAAGGAGGACAGTACTTTGGAGTTGATATTTTCAGTTTGCAGAGGCATTCAAGGAGATGTTATTTTCTGCCCTGTGGGTTGTGGCTGTGCTGTTGGCACCATTTGTATGCAGGGAGAGGGTAGGAGAAGGGTTGGAGTGTTATGTACGCAGAGGGTTGGTAACTAGACCATCATGTAGCAGTAGTGAATATGAGAACAAATACGTCCTATCCCTCACTCTCTGCTATCAGTATGGGCGTGATTTCCAAGGCCTGCAGTAGCTGTTTTCTTTCAAGGGGACAGTTAAAGGCTCTATATCTCAAAAATACAAGCCACTATTGCCGCTTCTCAGCAACAGAGCTTGTGTGTCTGTAATGGTAATGAGGAATTATCTGAAATTAATTAAGATTAAAATAGGTCCCAAGGTGAAGGACTTGATTATTATTGTGGCTTGTAAATCTGTTATAATCCCTACCCCAGAAGAGGCCAAACACTGTGATTTTCTCCAAATGTGTTGCACAGTGCATCGTTTACTCACAACCACACACACACATGCATGCACAAACACACACTCACTCACAACCATCGGCCAACTCCCCCACACACACACACACACACACACACACACACACACACACACACACACACACACACACACACACACACACACACACACACACACACACACACACACACACACACACACACACACACACACACACACACACACACACGCGCGCGCGCACGTGCACGCAGTTAGAGAAATGACTGAAATTAGCATAGCATAATATTGTCTAAATTGAATGCACATGTCCTCAATTTGAGAAAAGCGAGTGTTGCTCTCAGGGCTGTTAGCGTAGCAATCTCCATGCCATGGCTGTTGGTTGGCCACTGCCATTCATGTGGCCTCTTTCCACCTTTGGCTGGCAGGGGGACGGAGCAGGATGGAGTTTAGGCTCAAGGATCTCTGTGGGTCAACCTAGTACTAATGAGAGACAGGGCTGTGAGTGGACAGGGGGTTAGAGGCCATCAGAGACAGGGCTATGAGTGGACAGGGGGTTAGTGAGATCATCAGTGATTGGGCTGTGAGTGGACAGGGGGTTAGTGAGATCATCAGTGATTGGGCTGTGAGTGGACAGGGGGTTAGTGAGATCATCAGTGATTGGGCTGTGAGTGGACAGGGGTTAGTGAGATCATCAGTGATTGGGCTGTGAGTGGACAGGGGGTTAGTGTCCTTCAGAGTCAGGGATGTGATTGGACAGGGGGTTAGTGTCCTTCAGAGACAGGGATGTGATTGGACAGGGGTTAGTGAGATCATCAGTGATTGGGCTGTGATTGGACAGGGGGTTAGTGAGATCATCAGTGATTGGGCTGTGATTGGACAGGGGTTAGTGTCCTTCAGAGACAGGGATGTGATTGGGAAGGGGTTAGTGAGTCCATCAGAGACAGGGCTGTGATTGGACAGGGGGTTAGTGAGATCATCAGTGATTGGGCTGTGAGTGGACAGGGGGTTAGTGTCCTTCAGAGACAGGGATGTGATTGGGAAGGGGTTAGTGAGTCCATCAGAGACAGGGCTGTGATTGGACAGGGGGTTAGTGAGATCATCAGTGATTGGGCTGTGAGTGGACAGGGGTTAGTGTCCTTCAGAGACAGGGATGTGATTGGGCAGGGGTTAGTGAGTCCATCAGAGACAGGGCTGTGAGTGGACAGGGGTTAGTGAGATCATCAGTGATTGGGCTGTGAGTGGACAGGGGGTTAGTGTCCTTCAGAGACAGGGATGTGATTGGGCAGGGGGTTAGTGAGTCCATCAGAGACAGGGCTGTGAGTGGGCAGAGGGTTAGTGAGATCATCAGTGATTGGGCTGTGAGTGGACAGGGGGTTAGTGTCCTTCAGAGACAGGGATGTGATTGGGCAGGGGGTTAGTGAGTCCATCAGAGACAGGGCTGTGAGTGGGCAGAGGGTTAGTGAGATCATCAGTGATTGGGCTGTGAGTGGACAGGGGGTTAGTGTCCTTCAGAGACAGGGATGTGATTGGGCAGGGGGTTAGTGAGTCCATCAGAGACAGGGCTGTGAGTGGGCAGAGGGTTAGTGAGATCATCAGTGATTGGGCTGTGATTGGACAGGGGGTTAGTGAGATCATCAGTGATTGGCTGTGAGTGGGCAGGGGGTTAGTGAGATGGGCCTATGTGATGGACAGGGGGTGAATGAGACCGCCCCCTCTGCCAACTGTTCATCCACACCACACCACCAAGGTGGGATAAAGAGCTGCCTGCAGTAACAGTGGATTACAACGTGTCACGCAGGGCCACAAATCCCGTATTAGAGGCCCATCCTGTGCTCATGTGGCGTTGTTTTCACTAGCACTGTGGACAGGATAATTGCCACAGGTACAGTACTTTGCAAGGTGACTCCTTCTCCGTACCCTTGGCCGCTGCTCTCGGTACGCCTTCGCTGCGTTACTCCAAAGCCACGCTGCTCCAATAGGATTGACGGAGTACCTTCCCTACCCATAATGCATCTATCACGGGCTGGGCCAACACATCGGGGGCTTTCCTCCTGCTAGTGTGTCTGTCTGCCTGTGTGGAGCTGAGTGTTATTTAAGAAGTGAGAGGCACAGAGACACTGGGGTCCTTCCTATTCTGAAGGTTAATCTGTGTGCCGAGAGGGAGTCACCCCCTGTCTCTCCTCGTCCCGGTTAACATGGTCTGTGTCCAAAATGGCACGCTATTCCCTATATAGTGCATTACTTTTGACCAGAATCCTATGGGCCCTGGTCAAAAGTAGTGAACTCTAAAGGGAAAGGGTGCCATTTGGGACTCAGACATACTTTATTCACAACCGGCGGTTCATTATGTGGCAGAGCGCCGGTCGGTTCCGGCGTCGACTCAGCGGTCCACCGTGACAGTCCACATCAAACATCGGCGCCCCCTTCCACGTAGCCTCCGGGGCCTGGGCCAAGACAGACGCCACGGATGCACACGAAACCAACCAGGGGGCCAACCAGGGCCAACCAGGGTCAACCAGGGCTACAGCTCCACGAGGCACCAGAATACGTCTCCCTCTGCTCTACTGGGTGAAAAAACAAATAAAATAAAACCAGAGAGACACTGACAGTGCACTGCCCCCCCCACACACACACACCCATCGTCATCAATAAAACATGAATAGATGAAAGCAGGCTTGGAGGCCAGGCAGCTCCAAAAACAGTGTAATTGTCAGGCCAGTCTGTTTCTCCCTGCCCACAGACACACACTTCTCTTTTACTCCCCATTTTTCTCCTCTCCCTCCATTTTTTCTCTCCTTCCCTCGTTCTTTTGCAGGTTGAGCACATCTATTGTTGATGCTGACAAGCTGCAGAAATGTATCCTGTGGAATATACAGCGCTAATAAGATGCTCCCGTACCGTATGGCTGGCGGCTTGCGAGCTCCGACCCAACTTTGCTATTTTTTTATTCTTTTGGCATCTTTACTTTTTTTGTATTTATTAGGCATACTATTTAGATATTGAAGACTGCACTGTTGGGTAGAGCTCACAAGTTAAACATTTTAACTGTACATGTGATGAATACAACTTAAAACTCTGAACTTGAAACTACTAAAAGGTAAGGTCCAAGACTGTTAAATGTACAGAGGGACAGCCTTGTTATTGTGCAGCGTCCCAAATGGGCCCATAGGGCTCTGGTCAAAAGAAAGCTCTGGTGAAAAGTAGTGCACTAGGGAATAGGGTGCAACTTGGAATGCACCCTGGGACTCCAGTCAACAGGACGAGTGTGTAGATACAGGGCCTCTTTATCAGCACAGGCGACAGAGACGCAGCCAGGCTGCAGAGCCATTAAATGTCTTTATGGGCTGGGGTATCAGTGGGTATTTCAATGAGTTATTTAATGGCTCAGGCATAGTAATAAAGTGGTGTAGAGAAGTGATTAGCATTCGGAGTGTTTGTGACATTTTCAGGATTGACAGTTGGTAAATGAATAAATCAAATCAAACCAAAACAAATTCAATTGTATTTCTCACATGCGCCGAATACAACAGGTAGACCTTACCATTAAATGCTTACTTACAAGCAGTAAACCAACAATGCACTTTTAAGAAAATAAGAGTTAATAAAATATAATATATAATATTTACTAAATAAACTAAAGTAAAATAACAATAACAAGGCTACAGTACGTACAGGGGGTATAGATAATAAACAACAGCAGCAGTGTACATGTAGGTAAAGTGACCGGTAAACATGGTAAAGTGACTATGTATAGATAATAAACGAGTCAATGTGTGGGGATGCACGGTGGTCCAGGTGATTAAGGTAATATGTACATGTAGGTAAAGTGACTATGGATAGATAATAAACTGTAACAGCAGTGTACATGTAGGTAAAGTGACTATGTGTAGATAATAAACAGACAGTAGCATCAGTGTACATGTAGGTAAAGTGACTATGTATAGATAATAAACAGACAGTAGCATCAGTGTACATGTAGGTAAAGTGACTATGTATAGATAATAAACAGACAGTAGCATCAGTGTACATGTAGGTAAAGTGACTATGTATAGATAATAAACAGACAGTAACATCAGTGTACATGTAGGTAAAGTGACTATGTATAGATAATAAACAGTAACAGCAGTGTACATTTAGGTAAAGTGACTATGTATAGATAATAAACAGACAGTAACATCAGTGTACATGTAGGTAAAGTGACTATGTATAGATAATAAACAGTAGCATCAGTGTACATGTAGGTAAAGTGACTATGTATAGATAATAAACAGACAGTAGCATCAGTGTACATGTAGGTAAAGTGACTATGTATAGATAATAAACAGTAACATCAGTGTACATGTTGGTAAAGTGACTATGTATAGATAATAAACAGACAGTAGCATCAGTGTACATGTAGGTAAAGTGACTATGTATAGATAATAAACAGACAGTAACATCAGTGTACATGTAGGTAAAGTGACTATGTATAGATAATAAACAGACAGTAGCATCAGTGTACATGTAGGTAAAGTGACTATGTATAGATAATAAACAGACAGTAACAGCAGTGTACATGTAGGTAAAGTGACTATGTATAGATAATAAACAGACAGTAACATCAGTGTACATGTAGGTAAAGTGACTATGTATAGATAATAAACAGACAGTAGCATCAGTGTACATGTAGGTAAAGTGACTATGTATAGATAATAAACAGTAACATCAGTGTACATGTAGGTAAAGTGACTATGTATAGATAATAAACAGACAGTAACATCAGTGTACATGTAGGTAAAGTGACTATGTATAGATAATAAACAGTAACATCAGTGTACATGTAGGTAAAGTGACTATGTATAGATAATAAACAGACAGTAACATCAGTGTACATGTAGGTAAAGTGACTATGTATAGATAATAAACAGACAGTAACATCAGTGTACATGTAGGTAAAGTGACTATGTATAGATAATAAACAGACAGTAACAGCAGTGTACATGTAGGTAAAGTGACTATGTATAGATAATAAACAGACAGTAACATCAGTGTACATGTAGGTAAAGTGACTATGTATAGATAATAAACAGTAACATCAGTGTACATGTAGGTAAAGTGACTATGTATAGATAATAAACAGACAGTAACATCGGTGTACATGTAGGTAAAGTGACTATGTATAGATAATAAACAGACAGTAGCATCAGTGTACATGTAGGTAAAGTGACTATGTATAGATAATAAACAGACAGTAACATCGGTGTACATGTAGGTAAAGTGACTATGTATAGATAATAAACAGACAGTAACATCAGTGTACATGTAGGTAAAGTGACTATGTATAGATAATAAACAGACAGTAACATCAGTGTACATGTAGGTAAAGTGACTATGTATAGATAATAAACAGACAGTAACATCAGTGTACATGTAGGTAAAGTGACTATGTATAGATAATAAACTAACAGCAGTGTATGTAGGTAAAGTGACTATGTATAGATAATAAACAGACAGTAACATCAGTGTACATGTAGGTAAAGTGACTATGTATAGATAATAAACAGACAGTAACAGCAGTGTACATGTAGGTAAAGTGACTATGTATAGATAATAAACAGACAGTAACAGCAGTGTACATGTAGGTAAAGTGACTATGTATAGATAATAAACAGACAGTAACAGCAGTGTACATGTAGGTAAAGTGACTATGTATAGATAATAAACAGACAGTAACAGCAGTGTACATGTAAAGGTAAAAACAGACAGTAACATCACTATGTATAGTATAGATAATAAACAGACAGTAACATCAGTGTACATGTAGGTAAAGTGACTATGTATAGATAATAAACAGTAACATCAGTGTACATGTAGGTAAAGTGACTATGTATAGATAATAAACAGACAGTAACATCGGTGTACATGTAGGTAAAGTGACTATGTATAGATAATAAACAGACAGTAACATCAGTGTACATGTAGGTAAAGTGACTATGTATAGATAATAAACAGACAGTAACATCAGTGTACATGTAGGTAAAGTGACTATGTATAGATAATAAACAGACAGTAACATCAGTGTACATGTAGGTAAAGTGACTATGTATAGATAATAAACAGACAGTAACATCAGTGTACATGTAGGTAAAGTGACTATGTATAGATAATAAACAGACAGTAACATCAGTGTACATGTAGGTAAAGTGACTATGTATAGATAATAAACTGTAACAGCAGTGTACATGTAGGTAAAGTGACTATGTATAGATAATAAACAGACAGTAACATCAGTGTACATGTAGGTAAAGTGACTATGTATAGATAATAAACAGACAGTAACAGCAGTGTACATGTAGGTAAAGTGACTATGTATAGATAATAAACAGACAGTAACAGCAGTGTACATGTAGGTAAAGTGACTATGTATAGATAATAAACAGACAGTAACAGCAGTGTACATGTAGGTAAAGTGACTATGTATAGATAATAAACAGACAGTAACATCAGTGTACATGTAGGTAAAGTGACTATGTATAGATAATAAACAGACAGTAACATCAGTGTACATGTAGGTAAAGTGACTATGTATAGATAATAAACTGACAACAGCAGTGTACATGTAGGTAAAGTGACTATGTATAGATAATAAACAGACAGTAACATCAGTGTACATGTAGGTAAAGTGACTATGTATAGATAATAAACAGACAGTAACAGCAGTGTACATGTAGGTAAAGTGACTATGTATAGATAATAAACAGACAGTAACAGCAGTGTACATGTAGGTAAAGTGACTATGTATAGATAATAAACTGTAACAGCAGTGTACATGTAGGTAAAGTGACTATGTATAGATAATAAACAGACAGTAACAGCAGTGTACATGTAGGTAAAGTGACTATGTATAGATAATAAACAGACAGTAACAGCAGTGTACATGTAGGTAAAGTGACTATGTATAGATAATAAACAGACAGTAACATGCAGTGTACATGTAGGTAAAGTGACTATGTATAGATAATAAACAGACAGTAACAGCAGTGTACATGTAGGTAAAGTGACTATGTATAGATAATAAACAGACAGTAACATCAGTGTACATGTAGGTAAAGTGACTATGTATAGATAATAAACAGACAGTAACATCAGTGTACATGTAAAAGTCACTATGTATAGATAATAAACAGACAATAGCATGTAGTAGGTAAAGTGACTATGTATAGATAATAAACAGACAGTAACATCAGTGTACATGTAGGTAAAGTGACTATGTATAGATAATAAACAGACAGTAGCATCAGTGTACATGTAGGTAAAGTGACTATGTATAGATAATAAACAGACAGTAACAGCAGTGTACATGTAGGTAAAGTGACTATGTATAGATAATAAACAGACAGTAACATCAGTGTACATGTAGGTAAAGTGACTATGTATAGATAATAAACAGACAGTAACAGCAGTGTACATGTAGGTAAAGTGACTATGTATAGATAATAAACAGACAGTAACATCAGTGTACATGTAGGTAAAGTGACTATGTATAGATAATAAACAGACAGTAACAGCAGTGTACATGTAGGTAAAGTGACTATGTATAGATAATAAACAGACAGTAGCATCAGTGTACATGTAGGTAAAGTGACTATGTATAGATAATAAACAGACAGTAACAGCAGTGTACATGTAGGTAGGGATATAGTGACTATGTATAGATAATAAACAGACAGTAACATCAGTGTACATGTAGGTAAAGATAATAAACAGTGACTATGTATAGATAATAAACAGACAGTAACATCAGTGTACATGTAGGTAAAGTGACTATGTATAGATAATAAACAGACAGTAACATCAGTGTACATGTAGGTAAAGTGACTATGTATAGATAATAAACAGACAGTAACATCAGTGTACATGTAGGTAAAGTGACTATGTATAGATAATAAACAGACAGTAACATCAGTGTACATGTAGGTAGGGATATAGTGACTATGTATAGATAATAAACAGACAGTAACATCAGTGTACATGTAGGTAGGGATATAGTGACTATGTATAGATAATAAACAGACAGTAACATCAGTGTACATGTAGGTAGGGATATAGTGACTATGTATAGATAATAAACAGACAGTAACATCAGTGTACATGTAGGTAGGGATATAGTGACTATGTATAGATAATAAACAGACAGTAACATCAGTGTACATGTAGGTAGGGATATAGTGACTATGTATAGATAATAAACAGACAGTAACATCAGTGTACATGTAGGTAGGGATATAGTGACTATGTATAGATAATAAACAGACAGTAACAGCAGTGTACATGTAGGTAGGGATATTGTGACTATGTATAGATAATAAACAGACAGTAACAGCAGTGTACATGTAGGTAAAGTGACTATGTATAGATAATAAACAGTAACATCAGTGTACATGTAGGTAAAGTGACTATGTATAGATAATAAACAGACAGTAACATCAGTGTACATGTAGGTAAAGTGACTATGTATAGATAATAAACAGACAGTAACATCAGTGTACATGTAGGTAAAGTGACTATGTATAGATAATAAACAGACAGTAACATCAGTGTACATGTAGGTAAAGTGACTATGTATAGATAATAAACAGACAGTAACATCAGTGTACATGTAGGTAAAGTGACTATGTATAGATAATAAACAGACAGTAACATCAGTGTACATGTAGGTAAAGTGACTATGTATAGATAATAAACTGTAACAGCAGTGTACATGTAGGTAAAGTGACTATGTATAGATAATAAACAGACAGTAACATCAGTGTACATGTAGGTAAAGTGACTATGTATAGATAATAAACAGACAGTAACAGCAGTGTGCATGTAGGTAAAGTGACTATGTATAGATAATAAACAGACAGTAACAGCAGTGTACATGTAGGTAAAGTGACTATGTATAGATAATAAACAGACAGTAACAGCAGTGTACATGTAGGTAAAGTGACTATGTATAGATAATAAACAGACAGTAACATCAGTGTACATGTAGGTAAAGTGACTATGTATAGATAATAAACAGACAGTAACATCAGTGTACATGTAGGTAAAGTGACTATGTATAGATAATAAACTGTAACAGCAGTGTACATATAGGTAAAGTGACTATGTATAGATAATAAACAGACAGTAACATCAGTGTACATGTAGGTAAAGTGACTATGTATAGATAATAAACAGACAGTAACAGCAGTGTACATGTAGGTAAAGTGACTATGTATAGATAATAAACAGACAGTAACAGCAGTGTACATGTAGGTAAAGTGACTATGTATAGATAATAAACTGTAACAGCAGTGTACATGTAGGTAAAGTGACTATGTATAGATAATAAACAGACAGTAACAGCAGTGTACATGTAGGTAAAGTGACTATGTATAGATAATAAACAGACAGTAACAGCAGTGTACATGTAGGTAAAGTGACTATGTATAGATAATAAACAGACAGTAACAGCAGTGTACATGTAGGTAAAGTGACTATGTATAGATAATAAACAGTAACAGCAGTGTACATGTAGGTAAAGTGACTATGTATAGATAATAAACAGACAGTAACATCAGTGTACATGTAGGTAAAGTGACTATGTATAGATAATAAACAGACAGTAACATCAGTGTACATGTAGGTAAAGTCACTATGTATAGATAATAAACAGACAATAGCATCAGTGTACATGTAGGTAAAGTGACTATGTATAGATAATAAACAGACAGTAACAGCAGTGTACATGTAGGTAAAGTGACTATGTATAGATAATAAACAGACAGTAGCATCAGTGTACATGTAGGTAAAGTGACTATGTATAGATAATAAACAGACAGTAACAGCAGTGTACATGTAGGTAAAGTGACTATATATAGATAATAAACAGACAGTAGCATCAGTGTACATGTAGGTAAAGTGACTATCTATAGATAATAAACAGACAGTAACAGCAGTGTACATGTAGGTAAAGTGACTATGTATAGATAATAAACAGACAGTAACATCAGTGTACATGTAGGTAAAGTGACTATGTATAGATAATAAACAGACAGTAACAGCAGTGTACATGTAGGTAAAGTGACTATGTATAGATAATAAACAGACAGTAACATCAGTGTACATGTAGGTAAAGTGACTATGTATAGATAATAAACAGACAGTAACAGCAGTGTACATGTAGGTAGGGATATAGTGACTATGTATAGATAATAAACAGACAGTAACATCAGTGTACATGTAGGTAAAGTGACTATGTATAGATAATAAACAGACAGTAACAGCAGTGTACATGTAGGTAAAGTGACTATGTATAGATAATAAACAGACAGTAACAGCAGTGTACATGTAGGTAAAGTGACTATGTATAGATAATAAACTGTAACAGCAGTGTACATGTAGGTAAAGTGACTATGTATAGATAATAAACAGACAGTAACAGCAGTGTACATGTAGGTAAAGTGACTATGTATAGATAATAAACAGACAGTAACAGCAGTGTACATGTAGGTAAAGTGACTATGTATAGATAATAAACAGACAGTAACAGCAGTGTACATGTAGGTAAAGTGACTATGTATAGATAATAAACAGTAACAGCAGTGTACATGTAGGTAAAGTGACTATGTATAGATAATAAACAG
>NC_060195.1:67536732-67631732 GCF_021184085.1 Oncorhynchus gorbuscha
GGATGTTAAAGGCTGGATGTTAAAGGCCGGGTGTTAAAGGCCGGGTGTTAAAGGCAGGATGTTAAAGGCCGGGTGTTAAAGGTCGGGTGTTAAAGGCCGGGTGTTAAAGGCCGGGTGTTAAAGGCCGGGTGTTAAAGGCCGGGTGTTAAAGGCAGGATGTTAAAGGCAGGATGTTAAAGGCCGGGTGTTAAAGGCAGGATGTTAAAGGCCGGGTGTTAAAGGCAGGATGTTAAAGGCAGGATGTTAAAGGCCGGGTGTTAAAGTCCGGGTGTTAAAGGTCGGGTGTTAAAGGCCGGGTGTTAAAGGCCGGGTGTTAAAGGCCGGGTGTTAAAGGTACATTCAGCTCTAAACTGCAAAGCCATGCATTTCAGCCAAAACCAGCCATTTAATCTAAGCAGTCATCAACGAAGAGCTGGAGCGGAGAAAGCCCTTGCTGCACCAGGGGTCTGTTCCAAACCAATTTACCCACAAACTATCCAAAAAGAGCCTCTGAAGCACATTTTGCTACTTTACTACACAGAATGGAATATTCAACACATCAGGCCCTTTGGTACGGGGTAAGCTTTCAAATCGCCTGAACAGTCACTTAATATGATACAGCAAACCAAATGTAACAATATAGTTGTTTATATTCAATTGAGAAGAGAGGAAACGCTTTTTACGCACACTTTAATATGGGAGGTTAAAGAAACCATTAAACCCTTGTTTTTCTGCATGATACCCTGGCCCCACTACAAAATCTGCTTTTTTAAAAGCTGAAAACAGTATTCTAGACTTCACTATGGCCCTACCCCATGGGGTGTTTTTAAAATGTTTATGAAAACGCCAAGCACTGCAGGGAAAGGATGCAGTCAGTTTATATGCATTGAAGCATTTAGATGTATTTACGCAATGCAGACACGCATGTGGATAATGCATTTAAAATCATTGAGTATGGCACAAAAAAAGTTAGAAAACGTATTTCCATTGTGGTCCTCTTTAATAAATCAAATGGATAAATAAACGCTTGAGCTGCAAATAAGAGAGAGAACACAAGGATGAGACGTTATTCTTCAGACATTGAGAGGGATTGACTGACAGCACCCCTTACTAACATATCTCATAAGTACAGTATGCAGAGAAATACACCTATTGGTTTGGATGGGATAAATGAGTACTTGTCCCTGGATAAACCATTCCACAAATCACTGTTGGGATTAGAGGATCAAACTAAAACACCTTCTCTATAAAACAGATAAAAATCATAAACCCCATTAAAACATAAACACTGCAGTGCCTACAGAAAGTATTCACACCCCTTTACTTTTCACATTTTGATGGATTTAATTGTCTTTTTTTACCAACGATCTACACAAAATACTCTATAACATCAGTGGAAGAAACAATGGCGGATCCTGGCAGACTGGCGGCTCTGGCTGCTCCATGCAGACTGGCAGCTCCTTGCAGACTGGCGGCTCCTTGCAGACTGGCAGCTCTGGCAGCTTCTTGCAGACTGACGGCTCCTTGCAGACTGGCGGCTCCTTGCAGATTGGCGGCTCCTTGCAGACTGGCGGCTCCTTGCAGACTGGCGGCTCTGGCAGCGCTGAAGAGGCGGGAGACTCCGGCAGCGCTGTAGAGGAGGAAGGCTCTGGCAGCGCTGGACAGGCGAAGCGCACTGTAGACCTGGTGCGTGGTGCTGGCGCTGGTGGTACTGGGCCGAGGACACGCACAGGAAGCCTGGTGCGGGGAGCTGCCACCGGAGGGCTGGTGCGTGGAGGTGGTACTGGATAGACCGGACCATGCAGGCGCACTGGAGCTCTTGAGCACCGAGCCTGCCCAACCTTACCTGGTTGAATGCTCCCAGTTGCTCTGCCAGTGCGGCGAGGTGGAATAGCCCGCACTGGGCTATGCAGGCGAACCGGGGACACCGTGCGCAAGGCCGGTGCCATGTAAGCCGGCCCAAGGAGACGCACTGAAGACCAGATGCGTAGAGCCGGCCTCATGACACTTGGCTCGATGCTTACTCTAGCCCGGCCAATACGAGGAGCTGGTATGTACCGCACCGGGCTATGCACCCGCACTGGAGACACCGTGCGCTCCACAGCATAACACGGTGCCTGCCCGGTCTCTCTAGCCCCCCCGGTAAGCACAGGAAGTTGGCGCAGGTGTCCTACCTGGCGTCGCCATACTCCCTGTGTGCCCCCCCTCCAATACATTTTTGGGGCTGACTCTCGGGCTTCCAGCCGTGTCGCCGTGCTGCCTCCTCATACCAGCGCCTCTCCGCCTTTGCCGTCTCCAGCTCTCCTTTGGGGCGGCGATATTCTCCAGGCTGAGCCCAGGGTCCTTTACCATCCAAGATTTCCTCCCATACACAGAAATCTGGATTTCGCTGCTCCTGCTGGCACTGCCTGTCACCACTCCGCTTGGTCCTGTTGTGGTGGGTGATTCTGTTACGGTTTTCTTGTGTCGAAGGAGAGGAGGACCAAACTGCAGCGTGGTTAGTTCGATACATCTTTAATAAAAGATAAACACGAACAAATACAAACCGCTAAACGTAACTTGACAAACCGAAACAGCCCTATCTGGTGTAAACAAACACAGAGACAGGAACAATCACCCACGAAACACTCAAAGAATATGGCTGCCTAAATATGGTTCCCAATCAGAGACAACGATAAACACCTGCCTCTGATTGAGAACCACTCCAGGCAACCATATACTTTTCTAGACAACCCCACTAACCACAATCCCATTACCTACAAAAAACACACCACATAAATAACCCATGTCACACCCTGGCCTGACCAAAATAATAAAGAAAACACAAAATACTAAGACCAGGGCGTGATAATATCTTGATTAGATAAGTATTCAATCCCATGCGTCAACACAAGCTAGACTCACCTTTGGCAGCCATTACAGCTGGGAGTCTTCCTGGGTAAGTCTGGAAGAGCATTGCACACCTCGATTGTACAATATTTGCACATTATTATTGTTTTGAATTTTTCAAGCTCTTGGTTAACGTTGATCATTGTGTATCCATGCAATTTATTATGTGACTTGTTAAGCACATCTTTACTCCCCTAACTTATTTAGGCTTGCCATAACAAAGGGGTTGAATACATTTCACCATTTCATTTTGAATACATGTGTAAAATGTTCTAAAACACGTTTCCATTTTGACATATTGGGGTATTGTATGTGGGCTAGTGACAAATAAACTAACAATTGAATCCATTTAATATTCAGGCTGGAACACAAATACATGTGGAAAACGTAAAGGGACGTGAGTACTTTCTGAAGGCACTGTATGCGTTTCAAAGGAAAATGCTGATTCCAAAGCCTCAGATTGGAATTGGTTTTGTCATCTCCCTTAGAAATGAGAGATTTCATATTTTTAAATGTATCAATGTCATGCCTGGGCTGTGGCAGAATCCTTCTCCACATGAAAAGTGAAGGTGGATAGGAAGCAGAATCCATTAGTCTGACTGTGTCTGACTGCTTCCATTGTTTACCCTTCTCGCTGCAGATATCCCACCTGAAGCATGTTTAAGGCAGGGAAAGGCTGGAATAAAAAGATGAGCAGTGATCTGCGTCCCAAATTGCACCCTATTGCCTATGTAGTACACTTCTTTTTACCAGAGCCCTATGCGACTCCCTACGAGCCCTGGGCCTGGTTTCCCAAAAGCATCTTAACACTAAGTTCATTGTTAGAACTTTCGCAGGAGCATCGTTAAATCTCTGAGCTATTTCCCAAAACCATTGTTACTAAAGTTGCACTTGAAAATGACTATTTCCCGACTGCCTCAGACCACTCGTAGAACGTCTAAGTGTGTCGTTAGATGCTTTTTTGCTCTTTATACACAGAAGATCTCCACTAAACACAGAATCAAGATGTTTATCTGTCTCTTTGTGATGGTCGATAAACTTCAGAACAAAATTGAGTACAAATACAAAGTTGCCAAGGTCTTTGCATTTGTTACAAACCGAGGATAAATAGATGCTTCAAATGACAATTGATGACCACATGAAAAGATATAGGGCTACAGCGTAGGCTACTTGCCTATATATTCCAGTCATGAAAAGATATGGGGCTACAGCGTAGGCTACTTGCCTATATATTCCAGTCATGAAAAGATATAGGGCTACAGCGTAGGCTACTTGCCTATATATTCCAGTCATGAAAGATATGGGGCTACAGCGTAGGCTACTTGCCTATATAATCCAGTCATGAAAAGATATAGGGCTACAGCGTAGGCTACTTGCCTATATAATCCAGTCATGAAAAGATATAGGGCTACAGCGTAGGCTACTTGCCTATATATTTCAGTCATGAAAAGATATGGGGCTACAGCGTAGGCTACTTGCCTATATATTCCAGTCATGAAAAGATATAGGGCTACAGCGTAGGCTACTTGCCTATATATTCCAGTCATGAAAGATATGGGGCTACAGCGTAGGCTACTTGCCTATATAATCCAGTCATGAAAAGATATAGGGCTACAGCGTAGGCTACTTGCCTATATATTTCAGTCATGAAAAGATATAGGGCTACAGCGTAGGCTACTTGCTTATATATTTCAGTCATATTCAAATCTATTTCATGTCAATTCAATTGCGTTCTATTTTGCTAATTGTAGGCTACTGTCTGTAATTTTCCCCTCAATATCCAGGCTGTATGACAACCAGGCCGTGATTGGGAGTCCAATAGGGCGGAGCACAATTGGCCCAGCGTCGTCTGGGTTTGACTGGTGTAGGCCGTCATTGTAAATAAGCAGTTGTTCTTAAACTGACTTGCCTAGTTAAATAAAGGTTAAATAAAATGAAAATAATAATAATAAAAAAATATATATATATATTCCATGATGTGTAACAACGTGTGCAATGATCTGCCAAATCTTGATTTTGTGCATTTTTATAGGGTAATGCTTATAAGCATTAGAATAAGATGCCTAAATATTTGCAGTCATAGGTGGTAATATCTCTCTAGAAGCTGATCCGTCATCAGTTTTGTGGAACAATTCTAATGTTAAGGTAAAATTTGAGTGGAGAATGTTGATCCGAGAGCAGCATTGCTTTTGCTTCGATCTTATCATTATTGGCACGTCTCAATGACTCACTTAGCGAACGTTCTCTCTGTGTGGTATTTTGGGAAACGCCTGTTACATCTTCTGCTGTTGTAGGAACAATGCATCGTTAAAACACTCGTAAGCCTCAATTCCATCGCTATCGGGAAACCGGGCCCTGGTCATTAAAAGTAGTGCAGAAAATAGGGAAGAGAGTGCCATTTGGGACACAGCCATGGACTCAACAGGAGAGGGTACACGCCAAAGGGGGAACAGAGCAGGCACAGCCAATACATGGGATTTCATGGAGGGTTTGGGGGATGTAGAAATGGACACTGGGATTGAGGAGGATTGAGGTCATGGTCCCATAAGGCTCAATATGAGGCAAACATGAACCAAATTCTCAGAGCTAATCGTGACGATTGATCAGATCCACTGGTATTTGGAGGGTATTTTATCTCCTGGTCTTTTTATTATTGTGAAAAGTGTGGGGTGAATTCTAAACTGCAGCATATCTCTTTCAAGCCTATCCTTTTCAAAAGCCTCACAACATCTAACATGTATGGCCCTAATTTTCCAAAGCCAACTTCTGCAGAATGCCCCGGTAGTATTCCTCTGTCTCTAAGAGATGAATATGACAGAGAAGGAAGCAGAGACCAGGGAGCAGTTGTGAACAGAATAGAAAATACCAGATCAATGAAGACTTCCTCCTCCATCAGTTTAGATGACTGAGTTTGTGTTGTGTGTGTGTGTGTGTGTGTGTGTGTGTGTGTGTGTGTGTGTGTGTGTGTGTGTGTGTGTGTGTGTGTGTGTGTGTGTGTGTGTGTGTGTGTGTGTGTGTGTGTGTGTGTGTGTGTGTGTGTGTGTGTGTGTGTGTGTGTGTGTGTGTGTGTGTGTGTGTGTGTGTGTGTGTGTGTGTGTGTGTGTGTGTGTGTGTGTGTGTCTGACTTGAGGCTCTGCCTACACCCGAGTGTTGTTCTATCAGCTCAGATCAGACCATATCCCTCCCCCCCTCCCGCTGTCCCTCCCTTTCTTCAGCCCTCCCTCCCTCCCTCACACACACACACACACACACACACACACACACACACACACACACACACACACACACACACACACACACACACACACACACACACACACACACACACACACACACACACACACACACACACACACACACACACACACACACACACACACACACACGTATGAAGTCCTACACTGTTACTGTCTTATGTATGAAGTCCTACACTGTTACTGTCTTATGTATGAAGTCCTACACTGTTACTGTCTTATGTATGTAGTCCTACACTTTTACTGTCTTATGTATGAAGTCCTACACTGTTACTGTCTTATGTATGAAGTCCTACACTGTTACTGTCTTATGTATGTAGTCCTACACTGTTACTGTCTTATGTATGTAGTCCTACACTGTTACAGTCTTATGTATGTAGTCCTACACTGTTACTGTCTTATGTATGTAGTCCTACACTGTTACTGTCTTATGTATGTAGTCCTACACTGTTACTGTCTTATGTATGTAGTCCTACACTGTTACTGTCTTATGTATGTAGTCCTACACTGTTACTGTCTTATGTATGAAGTCCTACACTGTTACTGTCTTATGTATGTAGTCCTACACTGTTACTGTCTTATGTATGAAGTCCTACACTGTTACAGTCTTATGTATGTAGTCCTACACTGTTACTGTTTTATGTATGTAGTCCTACACTGTTACTGTCTTATGTATGTAGTCCTACACTGTTACTGTCTTATGTATGTAGTCCTACACTGTTACTGTCTTATGTATGTAGTCCTACACTGTTACTGTCTTATGTATGTAGTCCTACACTGTTACTGTCTTATGTATGTAGTCCTACACTGTTACTGTCTTATGTATGTAGTCCTACACTGTTACTGTCTTATGTATGTAGTCCTACACTTTTACTGTCTTATGTATGTAGTCCTACACTGTTACTGTCTTATGTATGTAGTCCTACACTGTTACTGTCTTATGTATGTAGTCCTACACTGTTACTGTCTTATGTATGTAGTCCTACACTGTTACAGTCTTATGTATGTAGTCCTACACTGTTACTGTCTTATGTATGAAGTCCTACACTGTTACTGTCTTATGTATGAAGTCCTACACTGTTACTGTCTTATGTATGTAGTCCTACACTGTTACTGTCTTATGTATGAAGTCCTACACTGTTACAGTCTTATGTATGTAGTCCTACACTGTTACTGTCTTATGTATGAAGTCCTACACTGTTACTGTCTTATGTATGTAGTCCTACACTGTTACTGTCTTATGTATGAAGTCCTACACTGTTACTGTCTTATGTATGTAGTCCTACACTGTTACTGTCTTATGTATGTAGTCCTACACTGTTACTGTCTTATGTATGAAGTCCTACACTGTTACTGTCTTATGTATGTAGTCCTACACTGTTACTGTCTTATGTATGTAGTCCTACACTGTTACTGTCTTATGTATGTAGTCCTACACTGTTACTGTCTTATGTATGTAGTCCTACACTGTTACTGTCTTATGTATGTAGTCCTACACTGTTACTGTCTTATGTATGTAGTCCTACACTGTTACTGTCTTATGTATGAAGTCCTACACTGTTACTGTCCTATGAATTAACTCCTATCCTGTTACCTATCCTGTTACCTATCCTGTCACCTATCCAGTTATCTATCATTTTACCTATCCTGTTACCTATCCTGTCACCTATCCTGTCACATATCCTGTTACCTATCCTGTCACCTATCCTGTCACCTATCCTGTCACCTTTCCTGTTACCTATCCTGTCACCTATCTTGTCACCTATCCTGTCACCTTTCCTGTTACCTATCCTGTTACCTATCCTGTCACCTATCCTGTCACCTATCCTGTTACCTATCCTGTCACCTATCCTGTCACCTATCCTGTTACCTATCCTGTCACCTATCCTGTCACATATCATGTCACCTATCCTGTTACATATCCAGTTATCTATCATTTTACCTATCCTGTTACCTATCCTGTTACCTATCCTGTTACCTATCCTGTCACCTATCCTGTCACATATCATGTCACCTATCCTGTTACCTATCCTGTCACCTATCCTGTCACATATCATGTCACCTATCCTGTTACCTATCCTGTTACCTATCCTGTCACCTATCCTGTCACATATCATGTCACCTATCCTGTTACCTATCCTGTTACCTATCCTGTCAGCTATCCTGTTACCTATCCTGTCACCTATCCTGTCACCTATCCTGTCACCTATCCTGTCACATATCATGTCACCTATCCTGTTACCTATCCTGTTACCTATCCTGTCAGCTATCCTGTTACCTATCCTGTCACCTATCCTGTCACCTATCCTGTTACCTATCCTGTCACCTATCCTGTCACCTATCCTGTCAACTATCCTGTTACCTATCCTGTCACCTATCCTGTCACATATCATGTCACCTATCCTGTTACCTATCCAGTTATCTATCATTTTACCTATCCTGTTACCTATCCTGTTACCTATCATGTCACCTATCCTGTTACCTATCTTGTCACCTATCCTGTCACCTATCCTGTCACCTTTCCTGTTACCTATCCTGTTACCTATCTTGTCACCTATCCTGTTACCTATCCAGTTATCTATCATTTTACCTATCCTGTTACCTATCCTGTCACCTATCCTGTCACCTATCCTGTTACCTATCCTGTCACCTATCCTGTTACCTATCATGTCACCTATCCTGTTACCTATCATGTCACCTATCCTGTTACCTATCTTGTCACCTATCCTGTCACCTATCCTGTCACCTTTCCTGTCACCTATCCTGTTACCTATCTTGTCACCTATCCTGTCACCTATCCTGTCACCTTTCCTGTTACCTATCCTGTTACCTATCCTGTCACCTATCCTGTCACATATCATGTCACCTATCCTGTCACCTATCCTGTTACCTATCCTGTCACCTATCCTGTCACATATCATGTCACCTATCCTGTTACCTATCCTGTTACCTATCTTGTCACCTATCCTGTCACCTATCCTGTTACCTATCCTGTCACCTATCCTGTTACCTATCCTGTCACCTATCCTGTCACATATCATGTCACCTATCCTGTTACCTATCCAGTTATCTATCATTTTACCTATCCTGTCACCTATCATGTCACCTATCCTGTTACCTATCTTGTCACCTATCCTGTTACCTATCCAGTTATCTATCATTTTACCTATCCTGTTACCTATCCTGTTACCTATCTTGTCACCTATCCTGTTACCTATCCTGTCACCTTTCCTGTTACATATCCTGTTACCTATCCTGTCACCTATCCTGTTACCTATCCTGTCACCTATCTTGTCACCTATCCTGTCACCTTTCCTGTTACCTATCCTGTTACCTATCCTGTCACCTATCCTGTCACATATCATGTCACCTATCCTGTTACCTATCCTGTTACCTATCTTGTCACCTATCCTGTCACCTATCCTGTCAACTATCCTGTTACCTATCCTGTCACCTATCCTGTCACATATCATGTCACCTATCCTGTTACCTATCCAGTTATCTATCATTTTACCTATCCTGTTACCTATCATGTCACCTATCCTGTTACCTATCTTGTCACCTATCCTGTTACCTATCCAGTTATCTATCATTTTACCTATCCTGTTACCTATCCTATCTTGTCACCTATCCTGTCACCTATCCTGTCACCTTTCCTGTTACCTATCCTGTTACCTATCTTGTCACCTATCCTGTCACCTATCCTGTTACCTATCCAGTTATCTATCATTTTACCTATCCTGTTACCTATCCTGTTACCTATCTTGTCACCTATCCTGTTACCTATCCAGTTATCTATCATTTTACCTATCCTGTTACCTATCCTGTTACCTATCTTGTCACCTATCCTGTTACCTATCCAGTTATCTATCATTTTACCTATCCTGTTACCTATCCTGTTACCTATCTTGTCACCTATCCTGTCACCTATCCTGTCACCTTTCCTGTTACCTATCCTGTTACCTATCTTGTCACCTATCCTGTCACCTATCCTGTTACCTATCCAGTTATCTATCATTTTACCTATCCTGTTACCTATCCTGTTACCTATCTTGTCACCTATCCTGTATCCAGTTATCTATCATTTTACCTATCCTGTTACCTATCCTGTCACCTATCCTGTCACCTATCCTGTTACCTATCCAGTTATCTATCATTTTACCTATCCTGTTACCTATCCTGTTACCTATCTTGTCACCTATCCTGTTACCTATCCTGTTACCTATCCAGTTATCTATCATTTTACCTATCCTGTTACCTATCCTGTTACCTATCTTGTCACCTATCCTGTTACCTATCCAGTTATCTATCATTTTACCTATCCTGTTACCTATCCTGTCACCTATCCTGTCACCTATCCTGTTACCTATCCAGTTATCTATCATTTTACCTATCCTGTTACCTATCCTGTTACCTATCTTGTCACCTATCCTGTTACCTATCCAGTTATCTATCATTTTACCTATCCTGTTACCTATCCTGTCACCTATCCTGTCACCTATCCTGTTACCTATCCAGTTATCTATCATTTTACCTATCCTGTTACCTATCCTGTCACCTATCATGTCACCTATCCTGTCACCTATCCTGTCACCTATCCGGTCACCTATCCTGTGGCATCCCTACAGACCTACTCTACACACCTATCAGTTTATCAGTTATTACACCATATGTATACCGTTTACATTCCGCTGTGTGGCATTTGCTTAAGATAGTGAATGAGCCATTTTGTTTAACAGAGTGAAACGTCGAGGAGAGAGAACAGGAGAGGAATTAACCTTGTAAAGGTCATGGGGATTGATGAACTTCTCAGGTCAGGTAGCATCAAACTGAACATTGATCATTCCAGTGTATGGATCAATCTAATCAAGGCCCATCTACACCTCTCTCTTAATACAGTCATTTGTCTACGGTGCTGGGCCCCTCTGATGTCCGCTAGCACCCAACAACATCCAGCACCAAGTGGGCATCAGCTATTGTGCAGCGCTAATAAATGAGCCTTGCAGTCAGACACACTTGGCGCTTTAGTTCTGTAAATAGGTTTTATAGGGATGAGACTAGCTCCCTAAATGGCATAAACAACCCAACAGAAAACTAGCTTCTTTTCAAATGAGTTTTGATTCCTTCCCACTGAGCAGAGGAGTCTAAAAAATACATATGTTGAATTGCAGTTTGTGGCCCTGAGCCACCACTAGACACACTCTAATATGATTCTAATGGGTATTGTCGTCCCTAAGCTTTTCTATATGCTCTTTGAACATCTGGCGCCGAGCACAAAGACATACTTATAACACGAGATGATATATACAGGCTTTGAGGGTGTTTAAGGGTGGCATATTTGAATAATGTGTGGAGCAGCCAATCAGGGTATAGCTTTTGGACTCCCATCGAAGCTCCAATTCCCCACTTCTGACTGAACCTGACCCCATGAGTTGCTCTTCCATGGTGGGAAGGGTTTGAGGCTCCGGGGCCGACTAAGATGACAAGGCCTTGGCCCTTCTCCCTGCCCCCCCGCTTGGAATTAATCACTACACTTGCCCCTGGTCTGTGCCTTTCCTCTGAGAGCTAAACAAAAGGGAACAAAGAGAATCTGACACACCGAGGCAGCATTTCTCATGACAAAGGAACTTCACAGGGAGTTGTCTCAAGGTCTAACACGGGATTTAATCAAAAAATAACCTGCATCATCAATAACCTGCATCATCATCTCGATTTAAAAAAAAAAACCTGAAAAGAGTGTTGTAGTGTTGCTCTTCAGTCGACTTGGTCCATTAGAGGAAGAGATGGAATCCTGCTGTCATGATGACGTCATGTCAACACAAACATGGCAAAGAGAAAAATTCTACTTGTCATGCAAAAGAGACATCTTCCAAATGGCGTACAATATGACCATTAGTTAGTACAAGATGACTATTCTCCTCCTCCTTCCTCTTCCTCTTCTTCTTCCTCCTCTTCATCTTCTTCTTCTTCCTCCTCCTCTTCACCTCCATCTTCTTCTTCCTCCTCCTCCTCTATCAACACTGATCAAAGCAGAGATGTAGTATTTTCTGCATCTCAAACATCCCCACCTCCCCTCCTTCCTGCACGTGACATTAAAACTTGACACATGATTCTTCCTTCCTTCACATTACGTTATGACTATCAGACTAAATTTGCCAACTGACCTTTTGGACCCTCCACCAAAACGACTCCTGCATCTTCAGTGCACTAAATCAGGAATAGTGCTCCATTTGGGAAGCAGCCTGTCTGTCTTGACCTTCCTCAGCTTCTCAAACACTTTCTCTGGCATAAACACAGATACCGTGCTCTCTCCAATCTCTCTGCTCTCTCCAATCTCTCTGCTCTCTCCAATCTCTCTGCTCTCTCCAATCTCTCTGCTCTCTCCAATCTCTCTGCTCTCTCCAATCTCTCTGCTCTCTCCAATCTCTCTGCTATCAAAAGATATGCGGATGCAATCTCTCTGTTCCGCACGATGCCGTGCCAGGAGCCCTGAAGGGGGGTGGGACTGTCCTTACTCCCCCGGCGGCCATGTTTGCTGTCGTCCCCCAATTTGTGTCATCCCAAAATCTGTGGGCGCCGATCTACTCCGGGTCTGATAGGTGGGCTTGGGGAGATGTTAGAGACAGGCGAAATGGGAGATGGGGCGGCTGGGTGATGGCGAGGTGTAGAGGGGTAGAGCTAGCTGCCTGCCTACGCCGGGGAGGGGAGGGCCAGGGAGGGAGAAGGAACAGCTGGATACAGCATATGGAGCTGGCATGGTAGAGAGATGCTGGGTCGACTCGCCAGGACCCCAATCACTGTGATGGATGCTGGGCACGCCACGCTGTGGAGATCCACCATCCAAACTCCCACAGCATGGGGAGGGGGAAACCACCGGACAGACAATCCCACTGCTTAGCTCTGTTTACATTGCTAGCACCCACCCACACACACACACACACACACACACACACACACACACACACACACACACACACACACACACACACACACACACACACACACACACACACACACACACACACACACACACACACACACACACACACACACACACACACACACACACACACACACACACACACACACACACACACACAGACAACACACACACACAATGGAAATAGAGAATATCCCCTTCAGATGAGGTGTTCACTTACTTCAATAGAAATCACAGTAGGTTTTCTCCCTCCAAAAACATGTAGAATGTGGTCCCTTTTTCTTAGAACTACCCTGTAAATCTAGCAAATATTACTGGAGATGAAACACCATTTTACTTGTGCTGTCTCCTCCCGGTCAGAATAACAGCCTCCTGAGTGCATACTAGCAGTCTAATAAAGTGGCAGACTGAAACACACAGGCACTGCTGCCTCACCTTGGTGTTCAAACAAACTGGAACAAATCAACAGGGCAAGACTCCCCTCCCCAAGCCTGTACCACAGACGTGATGCCTTGCCCCAGGCTATCTTTGTCTCTCCAGCCCCAAAGACTCCATGTCTCATTGGTTGTAGGTCAAAATAAGCCCTTATGTTGATATTTATATATAGGCATTTATACATACAGTACATGATACATATCAAAGCATACATGTACTGTATACACACTTAGGCTGAAATATGCTATGCATACTGTACATAAATGACACAAAACATTACATGCTTAAGTGAGAATGCAGTGTATTCATATATACAGTACTGCATATACCATACACTACACACATACATAATGAACACATACAGTAGAATTGTGATTTGATTTCATTGCACTGACATGGCATGCAGTGTAGACATGACTCGCTCTTCTGTGCTGTGAGGGTCAGTGTACATAGCTGTCACAGTAAAAGACAACGCATGTCACCTCCAGACAGTGACACATACCGTGATGCTCCTCCTACTGTCATCCCCGCCAACATGTCCTCCGCAGCCTAACCAGCTGTTTCAGGGATAAAGCTACAGTAGAGAGATGTGCTGTCCCTAGATCTGTTTGTGCTGTCTTACTGACTCCTATGGAAAAGAAAGTGGTGAGGCCTCCCGAGGGGCACAGCGGTCTAAGGCACGGCATTGCAGTGCTTGAAGCGTCACTACAGCCCAGGGTTCGATCCCAGGCTGTGTCACAGCAGGCCGTGAGTGATAGACCCATGAGGCAGTGTACAATTGGCCCAGTGTCGTCACGGTTAGGGGAGGGCTTGACCAGCAGGGATTTCCTTGTCCCATCGCGCTCTAGCGACTCATTGTGGCGGGCCGGGTGCCTGCAAGCTGACTTCGGTCACCAGCTGGACAGTGTTTCCTCTGGACACATTGTTGCGGCTGGCTTCCGGGTTAAGCGATCAGTGTGTCAAGAAGAAGTGCGGCTTGGCAGGGCCGTGCTTCGGAGGACGATGGCTCTCGACCTTCGCTTCTCCCGAGTCCGTAGGGGAGTTGCAGCGATGGGACAAGACTGTAACTACCAATTGGATATCATGAAATTGGGGAGAAAAAGGGGGTAAACAAAACAAAACAAAGGAAAAAAGAAAGTGGTTGAGACGTGACACTTCTCCATTAAATACTCGATTAATTCATTAAAAATGTCATGTTTGTCATTTATTATCATGTCTTGTCCCTGTGCTCCCCATTCTGTTCGTTTCCCTCTGCTGGTCTTATTGGGTTCTTTCCCTCTTTCTATCCCTCTCTCTCCCCTCCCCTATCACTCTCTCGCTCTCTTTCTCTCTATCGTTCCGTTCCTGCTCCCAGCTGTTCCTATTCCCCTAATCATCATTTAGTCTTCCCACACCTGTTCCCGATCCTTTCCCCTGATTAGAGTCCCTATTTATTCCTTTGTGTTCCGTTCCTGTCCCGTCGGTTCCTTGTTTAGTATTCACCATGCTGTGATTGTTTTCGCCCTGTCCTGTCGTGTTTTTGCTGTGATTGTGTATCGCCCTGTCCTGTCGTGTTTTTGCCTTCATCAGATGCTGCGTGTGAGCAGGTGTCTCTTCAACTACGGCCTGCGCCTAAGTTATTCCCTCTAAGACTAGAGGATTTCTGTTATTCCCTGTTTGGACTTAAATAAACTCTGTTTCTGTTAAGTCGCTTTTGGGTCCTCTTTCACCGGCATGACAGAAGGAACCGACCAAGGAATGGACCCAGCGACTTCAGACGCTCGTTACACTGCCGTCAAGATCCAAGGAGCCATGCTCGGCAGACACGAGCAGGAATTGTCTGCTGCTCGCCATGCCGTGGAGAACCTGGCCGCTCAGGTTTCCTATCTTGACCTCTCTGGACAGTTCCAGAGTCTACGTCTCGTGCCACCTGTTACTTCCTGGCCTGCCGAGCCTCCAGAACCTAGGGTTAATAACCCACCTTGCTACTCCGGGCAGCCCACTGAGTCCTGCTCCTTTCTCACGCAGTGTGAGATTGTGTTCTCTCTCCAACCAACACATACTCTAGAGACTCGGGTTGCTTACGTCATTTCACTCCTTACTGGCCGGGCTCGAGAATGGGGCACAGCTATCTGGGAGGCAATCATTGCTCTAACAAGTTCCAGAACTTTAAAGAGGAGATGATTCGGGTTTTTGACCGTTCAGTTTTTGGTAGGGAGGCTTCTAGGGCCCTGTTCCTTATGCCAAGGTGAACGGTCCATAACGGATTATTCTATTGAGTTTCCACTCTTGCTGCCTCTATGAGTGGAACGATGTTACCTATCGTTTTCTGGAGGGACTCCACACAGTGGTTAAGGATGAGATTCTCTCCTGTTACAGGGGAGGTTCCTTCAGATGTGGACTCTTTGATTGCTCTCGCCATCCGCATAGAACGACGGGTAGATCTTCGTCACCGGGCTCGTGGAAGAGAGCTCGCATCAATGTTTCCCTGCTCCGCATCGTTTCTCCCTCCTCTGGCTTTGAGACTGAGCCCATGCAGCTGGGAGGGATTCGCATCTCGACTAAGTAGGGAACGGAGGATCACCAACCGCCTGTGCCTCTATTGTCAGTTGCTGGACATTTTGTTAATTCATGTCCAGTAAGAGGCCAGAGCCCATCAGTAAGCGGATTGGTGAGCGCTACTACTCTGGTCTCTTCATCTAGATCTTGTACTACTATGTCGGTCCATCTACGCTGGACCGGTTCGAGTGCTACATGCAGTGCCTTGATTGACTCTGGGGCTGAGGGTTGTTTCATCAAGCATGGGTTCGGAAACATAACATTCCTTTCAGACCGTTAGACAAGCCTACGCCCATGTTTGCCTTAGATGGTAGTCATCTTCCCAGTATCAAATTTGAGACACTACCTTTAACTCTCACAGTATCTGGTAACCACAGTGAGACTATTTCTTTTTGATTTTCCGTTCACCGTTTACCCTGTTGTTTTGGGTCATCCCTGGCTAGTATGTCATAATCCTTCTATTAATTGGTCTAGTAATTCTATCCTATCCTGGAACGTTTCTTGTCATGTGAAGTGTTTAATGTCTGCCATCCCTCCCGTTTCTTCTGTCCCTACTTCTCAGGAGGAACCTGGCGATTTGACAGGGAGTGCCGGAGGAATATCATGATCTGCGCACGGTCTTCAGTCGGTCCCGAGCCAACTCCTTCCTCCTCACTGGTCGTATGATTGTAGTATTGATCTCCTTCCGGGGACCACTCCTCCTCGAGGTAGACTATACTCTCTGTCGGCTCTAACGTAAGGCTCTCGAGGATTATTTGTCTGTGTCTCTTGACGCCGGTACCATAGTGCCTTCTTCTTCTCCGGCCGGGCGGGGTTCTTTTTGTTAAGAAGAAGGACGGTACTGTGCAGCCCCTGCGTGGATTATCTAGGGCTGAATGACATAACGGTTAAGAATCGTTATCCGCTTCCCTTATGTCATCAGCCTTCGAGATTCTGCAGGGAGCCAGGTGCTTTCTTTGGACCTTCGTAACGCTTACCATCTCGTGCGCATCAGAGAGGGGGACGAGTGGAAAATCGGCTTTAACACTCCGTTAGGCATTTTGAGTACCGGGTTCTGCCGTTCGGTCTCGCCAATGCGCCAGCTGTTTTTCAGGCATTAGTTAATGATGTTCTGAGAGACATGCTGAACATCTTTGTTTTTGTCTATCTTGACGATATCCTGATTTTTTCTCCGTCACTAGATTCATGTTCAGCACGTTCGATGTTCTACAGCGCCTTTTAGAGAATTGTCTCTACGTAAAGGCTGAGAAGTGCTCTTTTCATGTCTCCTCCGTTACTTTTCTCGGTTCCGTTATTTCCGCTGAAGGCATTCAGATGGATTCCGCTAAGGTCCAAGCTGTCAGTGATTGGCCCGTTCCAAGGTCACGTGTCGAGTTGCAGCGCTTTTTAGGTTTCGCTAATTTCTATCGGCGTTTCATTCGTAATTTCGGTCAAGTTGCTGCTCCTCTCACAGCTCTTACTTCTGTCAAGACGTGTTTTAAGTGGTCCGGTTCCGCCAGGGAGCTTTTGATCTTCTAAAAGAACGTTTTACGTCCGCTCCTATCCTCGTTACTCCTGACGTCACTAGACAATTCATTGTCGAGGTTGACGTTCTGTGGCGTGGGAGCCATTCTATCCCAGCGCTTCCAGTCTGACGATAAGGTTCATCCTTGCGCTTATTTTTCTCATCGCCTGTCGCCATCTGAGCTTTACTATGATGTGGGTAACCGTGAACTGCTCGCCATCCGCTAGCCCTAGGCGAATGGCGACAGTGGTTGGAGGGGGCGACCGTTCCTTTTGTCGTTTGGACAGACCATAAGAACCTTGAGTACATCCGTTCTGCCAAACGACTTAATGCCCGTCAAGCTCATTTCGCTCGTTTCGAGTTTGTGATTTCTTACCGTCCGGGTAGCAAGAACACCAAGCCTGATGCCTTATCCCGTCTGTTTAGTTCTTCTGTGGCTTCACTGATCCCGAGGGGATTCTTCCTTATGGGCGTGTTGTCGGGTTAACAGTCTGGGAATTGAAAGACAGGTTAAGCAAGCACTCACGCACACTGCGTCGCCCTTGTCCTAGTAACCTCCTTTTCGTTCCTGTTTCCACTGCCTGCCAAGTTAGCTGGTCATCCCGGTGTTCGAGGCACTCTTGCGTCTATTCGCCAGCGCTTTTGGTGGCCGACTCAGGAGCGTGACACGCGCCGTTTCGTGGCTGCTTGTTCGGACTGCGCGCAGACTAAGTCGGGTAACTCTCCTCCTGCCGGTCGTCTCAGACCGCTCCCCATTCCTTCACCATGGTCTCACATCGCCTTAGACTTCATTACCGGTCTGCCTTTGTCTGCGGGGAAGACTGTGAGAGCCGCCAAAAACGCAGGATTAAGAGTCCAAGGTATTGTTGCAGAGAGTGTGGCTTTCCACTCGCAACCTTCCTCTTACGACAGCTTCTCGTAAGTTGACTCCGCGGTTCATTGGTCCGCAAAAGGTCGTCAATCCATTAGTCGCTGTGCACTGTTCATCTTCGTCGCGTCCATCCTGTCTTCTTCATGTCTCCTGTGTTAAGCCCTTTCTTCGCACCCATCTTCTTCTTCCTCCCCCCTCCCGTCCTTGTCAAGCGCACTATTTACAAGGTACATAAGATCATGGACATGCGTTCTTCCTGGGGACGGGGTCATTAATACTTAGTGGATTGGGAGGGTTACGGTCCTGAGGGAGAGGAGTTGGGTTCCGTCTCGGGATGTGCTGGACCGTTCACTCATCGATGATTTCCTCCGTTGCCGCCAGGATTCCTCCTCGAGTGCGCCAGGAGGCGCCGTGAGTGGGGGGTACTGTCATGTTTGTCATTTATTATCATGTCTTGTCCCTGTGCTCCCCATTCTGTTCGTTTCCCTCTGCTGGTCTTATTGGGTTCTTTCCCTCTTTCTATCCCTCTCTCTCCCCCCACCCCCCCTCACTCTCTCGCTCTCTCTTCTCTCTATCGTTCCGTTCCTGCTCCCAGCTGTTCCTATTCCCCTAATCATCATTTAGTCTTCCCACACCTGTTCCCGATCCTTTCCCCTGATTAGAGTCCCTATTTATTCCTTTGTGTTCCGTTCTGTCCCGTCGGTTCCTTGTTTAGTATTCACCATGCTGTGATTGCGTTTCGCCCTGTCCTGTCGTGTTTTTGCTGTGATTGTGTATCGCCCTGTCCTGTCGTGTTTTTGCCTTCATCAGATGCTGCGTGTGAGCAGGTGTCTCTGTCAACTACGGCCTGCGCCTACCCGGGGAGCGACCTGCAGTCTGTGGCCGCTTCTCCAGTTATTCCCTCTACAGACTAGAGGATTTCTGTTATTCCCTGTTTGGACTTAAATAAACTCTGTTTCTGTTAAGTCGCTTTTGGGTCCTCTTTCACCGGCATGACAAAAAACTGTAACGTTTCGGTCGTGGTGGACCTTCATCAGACCGAGGATTCCAACTTTTATGGTCATTGTCTTTGGCAAGACCGTATGAACAGATCTGGGACCAGGCTATCCTGGCCCAATAGAATTCCCAGCTGTCTTACGACTAGTATGGAGGCAGAACACACGCTACTCAGTGGTGATTTTAGACTGTAAATCTTGGGGATGGGGATGCATGGCAGCAAAGCCACTACAAAACACAACACAACACTCAACAATACATTAATTGCACTATGACGTTGACAAACGGTACCCACAAACTGTTAGGGCCTACATAAAGCTGTCCCAACAGCAGAGTACCAACACTATTCCCAACACCTTACCATTGCTACACCTGGCTAATTAAAAAAAACATAGCTGATATGGCTGACTTGCAAACCTCTACAGAATTGGTGTCCCCCCCACGGAACGGTTGAGCTAACGTAGGCTAATGTGATTAGCATGAGGTTGTCAGTAACAAAAACATTTCCCAGGACATAGACATATCTGATATGGGCAGAAAAGTTAACTGCACTGTCCAATTTACAGTAGCTATTACAGTGAAAGAATACCATGCTATTGTTTGAGGAGAGTGCAGTTCTGAAGTATAAAATGTATTAATAAACCAAGTAGGCACATTTAGGCAGTCTTGAGTCAACATTTTTAATAGAAATACAATGGTTCATTGAATCAGTCTAAAACTTTGCACATACACTGCTGCCATCTAGTGGCCAAAATCAATATCGCACCTGGGCTGGAATAGTACATTATGGCCTTTCTCTTATATTTCAAAGATGAGTTATTGGGTCCGATCCTTAAGAGATTTAAAACAAATGTGGTTTCTAATGACAATTGAGATGTACAAACTATGAGATAAGGGGCAATTAGTGATTTCGATTAAGACATTAATGAGCAAGCCAGGACGGACGTAGTCAATGTAACTATTTGTTCAGCATTTTTGAAATGTAAAGCGACAGAATTCAGAACATGGGCTATTTTTACAGTATTTTCCTTATACCACCAAGTCAGAACAGCAGGCGAAATTAAGAGGGGAAAATATACCAAATTCTTAGGGTGAGGCACAGGGGCTACTAACAGCTTACTACACAATATACACATACTATTACTTTCTTAGCTACAGTATACATATCTCCTTGGCATATCTGCCGATGTGCACAATACATTTTATATATAATTTCTCTTCATTGTATTTCTTCATATGACAAGGATTAAAAAGGATTTGCCAGTAGATTGCCGACTTGATGACTGCTAGCTAAGATTTTGATTCAGTCCAATCAAAGCTACTGTAGATATAACGTGATTTGACGTCTGTGGCCAATGATCTGTGGCCAATGACTTAGTGGCTTATTGGATGGGCACTTCTATTGTAACTCTATGGCAGCACCCAAGGGGCTTGAATTTTTTAGCTCTACCCTTACTTTTGGTGGTAAGGTAGTGTCCCCATGAGTGACAGAACACTGAGACAATCACGGTGCAACTAGATAACATTACTAGCTACTACGCTCCGTATTTTCCGCTGGCTGCCCCACAACCACAGAAAGCACTGAGCTAGGCTGAAACACCTGCAGTTTGGAGCTGCCTTACTCAAGAAAGCAAAAAAGAGAACATGTTTGTTTGCGGCTTAATTACCTCAATGATTTTTTTTTTTACATTGTTTTCAAGATGATATGTGAAACCTATTAATCCCAAAACAACATGAAGAACTGGCACCCCCCACCTGCCCCTGAATGACGGGTCGTCACTGCCACTAGCACACGCTGCATTAAAGAGACAGGTTCATCCAGAGCTAAAATCAACCATGTATTTCCCATCACAGTGGCCTTGAAACAATAATTCTTAAGTAGACGTTTCCATTTTTCAGATAGAGGGCAGGTGTTGGTGGTGAGGAGGGGGCTGGATGGTTACAGGGATTAACCCCAGGAGAGGAGGGGGCTGGATGGTTACAGGGAATAGCCCCAGGAGAGAAGGGGGGTGGATGGTTACAGGGAATAGCCCCAGGAGAGAAGGGGGTGGGTGGTTACAGGGATTAACCCCAGGAGAGAAGGGGGTGGGTGGTTACAGGGAATAGCCCCAGGAGAGGAGGGGGTGGATGGTTACAGGGAATAGCCCCAGGAGAGAAAGGGGGTGGGTGGTTACAGGGAATAGCCCCAGGAGAGGAGGGGGTGGATGGTTACAGGGAATAGCCCCAGGAGAGGAGGGGGTGGGTGGTTACAGGGATTAACCCCAGGAGAGGAGGGGGCTGGATGGTTACAGGGATTAACCCCAGGAGAGGAGGGGGCTGGATGGTTACAGGGATTAACCCCAGGAGAGGAGGGGGTGGGTGGTTACAGGGAATAGCCCCAGGAGAGGAGGGGAGTGGGTGGTTACAGGGAATAGCGCCAGGAGAGGAGGGGTAGATGGTTACAGGGAATAGGGAGAGGAGGGGGTAGATGGTTACATGGAATAGACCCAGGAGAGGAGGGGGTAGATGGTTACAGGGAATAGCCCCAGGAGAGGAGGGGTATGGATGGGGAATAGCCCCAGGAGAGGAGGGGGTGGATGGTTACAGGGCCCCAGGAGAGGAGGGGTGGATGGGAGAGGAGGTGGATGGTTACCCCAGGGAATAGCCCCAGGAGAGGAGGGGGTGGATGGTTACAGGGAATAGCCCCAGGAGAGGAGGGGGTGGATGGTTACAGGGAATAGGGGGTGGATGGTTTACAGGGAATAGCCCCAGGAGAGGAGGGGGTGGATGGTTACAGGGAATAGCCCCAGGAGAGGAGGGGGGATGGATGGTTACAGGGAATAGCCCCAGGAGAGGGATTAACCCCGGGGGTGGATGGTTACAGGGAATAGCCCCAGGAGAGGAGGGGGTGGTTACAGGGAATGGGAGAGGAGGGGGTGGATGGTTACAGGGAATAGCCCCAGGAGAGGAGGGGGTGGATGGTTACAGGGAATAGCCCCAGGAGAGGAGGGGGTGGGTGGTTACAGGGAATAGCCCCAGGAGAGGAGGGGGTGGATGGTTACAGGGAATAGCCCCAGGAGAGAAGGGGGTGGATGGTTACAGGGAATAGCCCCAGGAGAGGAGGGGGTGGATGGTTACAGGGAATAGCCCCAGGAGAGGAGGGGGTGGATGGTTACAGGGAATAGCCCCAGGAGAGGAGGGGGTATAAAGTTACAGGGATTAACTCCTGGAGAGGAGGGGGATGGGTGGTTTTAAGGAATAGCTTCAGGTGAGGAGGGGGTGGATGTACACAAGGAATAGCTTCAGGCGAGGAGGGGGTAGATAGTTACATGGAATAGACCCAGGAGAGGAGGGGGGTGGATGGTTACAGGGAATAGCCCCAGGAGAGCAGGGTGGTGGATGGTTACAGGGAATAGCCCCAGGAGAGGAGGGGGGTAGATAGTTACATGGAATAGACCCAGGAGGGGAGGGGGGTGGATGGTTACAGGGAATAGGCCCAGGGCAGTTTGTTGAATAACAGATGTGCATTGAGGGCTTTGCTACGGCCAGGTCCTTGGGTACGATGAGGAGCTTACAGCACAGCGCTACGAGGCCAGAGTGGGCAACATCACAGAGACACTGAATCCCTTTGATCTGAGAGAGAGAGAGGAGAAGAGAGGAGAGGACAGGAGCGGAGGGAAGGGAAGATTAGAGGAGATTAGAGGAGAGGAGAGGAGAGGAGAGGAGAGGAGAGGAGGGAGAGGAGAGGGAAGGGAAGATTAGGAGGAGAGGAGAGGAGAGGAGAGGAGGGAGGGAGGGAAGGGAAGATTAGAGGAGAGGAGAGGAGAGGAGAGGAGAGGAGAGGAGAGGAGAGGAGAGGAGAGGAGAGGAGAGGAGAGGAGAGGAGAGGGAGAGGAGAGGAGAGGAGAGGAGAGGAGAGGACGGGAGCGGAGGGAAGGGAAGGGAAGGGAAGATTAGAGGAGAGGAGAGGAGAGGAGAGGAGAGGAGAGGAGAGGAGAGGAGAGGAGAGGAGAGGAGAGGAGAGGAGAGGAGAGGAGAGGAGAGGAGAGGAGAGGAGAGGAGAGGAGAGGAGAGGAGAGAAGGGAGAGGAGAGGAGAGGAGAGGAGAGGAGAGGAGAGGAGAGGAGAGGAGGAGGAGGGAGCGGAGGGAAGGGAAGGGAAGGGAAGATTAGAGGAGAGGAGAGGAGAGGAGAGGAGAGGAGGGAAGGAGAGGGAAGATTAGAGGAGAGGAGAGGAGAGGAGAGGAGAGGAGAGGAGAGGAGAGGAGAGGAGAGGAGAGGAGAGGAGAGGAGAGGAGGGGAGGAGGAGAGGAGGGGAAAGGAGGGGAAAGGAGGGGAAAGGAGGGGAAAGGAGACGGGACAAGAAGAGATGAGGAAAGGGGTGAGGTGGGGTAGCTCTGTTGGTACAGAACAGGGAACGAGGGACACAATAGAGGGGAGGGGGAGCGAAGGAGGGATGGAGGAGAAAAGGAAAAGGATATTCCATGGTGGCTCAGTGAAAAATATAAATAAATAGAGAAAGCTGGTACCATGAAGCAAAGTGGAAGGGATGGGAGGGGAGGGTGTGATTGGTTAAAGAAAGGAACAAATGTGCACTGTGCCCCGAATGATGTTTTTTTTTGGTGCCAAGCGCTGCGGTGCTATGCAGCTGCGGAGGAGGGAGGGAGGGAGAGTGGGTGGCAGGAACCCTTCAACCAAAATAAAGCCTTTGTGTCACTGCTGCCCTTGAACACTGCTTAATCAACAGCTCACTACCAAGCAGTTAGCTACATCATTCAACCTGAACTAAATGAGATATAATGTTCAACAGAGGTGAAATCAGCCAAACATAGACTTAATGCATGTTGATTCAAGCAATGATCAAGTTCAATTCCCTGAAAGTGAAAGCTTCAGTTTAAGAGAATTGTGACTTTCCTGCAGTCGGTCCAAAATCTGCATGTGGTTCTCATTCATTAGCTTGTTACTGATTGCCAGAGTCTACAGACCCATATTCATCCCTGTATGGGAGGGTCATTTATAATGTAAAGAGAATTATGTTGGGGGTGGACAGGATTTCGGCAGCTCACTTATTGTCCACCTCACATGTATTGGCCCCCGTCCCAACACTTCAAGGAGCAATTCATTACCCAAAAATACAACTCCTCTATGCCAGTGTTGGAGAATTGGTCTGCATTTCAGCAGGTTAGATTTATTTGCAGTTATGCTTGTGTGACTTGGTTTTGGGACACAATACCATTGAAACACTAACAATAATGCAAAATTAAAAATGTCCTTCAAAGTTTGTCTGTGTCTGCAAAATCTGCCTATTTATTTGTTCAAACTTCTGAATAGCTACTAGCTGTGTGCATGTGTGTGTCGTGTATCTATTGTAAGCGTGCCTGTCTGTGTGCACACCTGCCTGTTTCTCCTCTCTTCCACCTCGGTCACTTGCAGAAAGCCTCAAGTGTACAACAACAACATCGACGTGGGACCCATAACCATTGAGAATGACAAACATCACGACGGACAACGTTGTCACAATGGGGCAGAGACACGTTTGCACGGTTAAGCCAGGCAGCATAGTTGACTTCACCGTTTCAAAACCCGTTTCTGGAGTACGAGTGCTGTTTTTCAGGCTTCTCAGCCAAGCGAGTGTTGCAGTCCTACTCCCTACTGTGTGCCAACAGTTATAATGTTGTAATTGTAAACCCTAAATCCAGAGGAGTACAATATAAACCAGTAAATCTACAGGAAACTACAGTACCATACCCAGTAATTACCCTGATGTCGCAGATACTATGCAGTTATACACTGTCAGTGCTGGTTTGATGTCAACACTTATGGAGCCAAAAGCAACTGAATTACACCATTACAGAAAATTATATTGGGCTCTCTATGACACTCAATTATTTCTCAGCCAAGAAACCTCTCTGCTTCTCTTAATGTTTTAAAAGCCTCCAATCCACAACAAAACGCCTCATTTACCACCTCATTGTCCCTCTCTAACTTGGTCTCAAGAGAAAACCCTGGCATCTAACCATTGTTGACAAATGGCACATTGGCTACAGTAACAGTACATTGACATCCTGTAATAACCAAGAGCCTTGAGTGTATTGCCCTGCACCTCATATTACTGGTCTATCACTTGTGTGTTATTAGGGGAGAACATGCTGTCCACATTCCCAGAGGACACGACAACATGTCAGATAGGCGTTGTAATGGGGCGTCTTGGGGCCATCATGGAGGTAGTGGCATCATGATGCTAGTGGCATCATGGTGGCCCGAGGGGGCACTGACGTCCCCTGCAGCTCTTTTTGGTCCCAGCAGCAGGTAATTGGCACTGTGCCTCTCCCCAGAGCAGCCGTGGTCGCTCCCTGGAGAAGGCCTACACTCTCTGGATACCACAGAATGGCATGCACACTGCTTTGTCAAACACTTCATCCAAAGAGAGAGCACTGTATTGTATTGCACTGTATGAGAGCACTGAAAAGCTGAAACGCTTCAATTATTGAAAGGTTTGAGGACCTGGTATGCTTCCTTTTTAGGGGGTCAAGGATAAAGATGAGATTTTTGAAGAGGATGAATGGTTGTCGTGTGAATGAAGATGGAAAACACTAAACATTTCTCCAACCATTGCACACACGGGCATACCTGGATTCTTGCAAAGCTTTGCATGGGTAGTGAGTGGTAGGATAATAGTATAGAGAGCCTTCACTTCATTTACAGTATGTTCTGGAATGACACCTGATGAGAGTCAGATGTGATGTTTCCCACTTTGGGAGACAGAAAGAGACAGAGAGAGAGAGACAGAGAAAGAATGAGAGAGAGAGAGAGAGAGAGAGAGAGAGAGAGAGAGAGAGAGAGAGAGAGAGAGAGAGAGAGAGAGAGAGACAGAGAAAGAATGAGAGAGAGAGAGAGAGAGAGAGAGAGAAAGAGAGAGAGAGAGAGAGAGAGAGAGAGAGAGAGAGAGAGAGAGAGAGAGAGAGACAGAGAGAGAGAGAGAGTGCACAGTAGGTCTAATGTAGCTTCCGTCCATGTTAACAATATAAGCCAAGAGGCTCGACGTGACTGTGTAACCATGGCAACGTCAATCGAAGAAGGTCGATATTAGATTCAATTATGAAATGCTAGAGAGCTAACAAGAATATTCTGATCTTTAGAGTGTCAAATGGTAAAATGTCTAAATTGTAATCATCCTGATATCAATGATTTACAATAAGCTGACATTCTAGAAAAGGCACTATCAAGACTAAACACAGAACTTCCAATTATTTCCCCTTCTCCGTCCACAAAATCATTGTAGACAAAATCATCACACAGATTTGATACACGTAATTGAGTCGACTGTGCATTAATCAATACTTTCTTGCCCTATCCTGTTGAGGGAATGATAACACATAGTGCATCACAGTACAGAAAGACTCAAAATAACTGCCTTTTGGGTGTTCCGCCAATGTGATGTTCAGGGGAAAGACTGAATACCTGAATACCACAGGCTCGATTTTTACTAACAAAAACATCATAAACTACATGCAAACTGAGTGGTGGAAAACGACCAAAATAAACCAATTAAATACAACAAGGTTAAGAACAAAAGGTCTGCTCATGGGCTGGTTCTCCGTAGGGTTAAAAGCGGCTTTGGAGTGTTGACGTCTTATCTGCACAAACCAGATCCTCCGCCTGCTGACACGGGCCAATCACAAGCACCTTAAGGTCTATAGGCTAATCTTAGAGTCACCGCGGTCCAGAACGCCACGGCCATCATACATGGCCCCACTATCCCTTCATCAACACCATGCCAGTCACAGGAGACAAGTACAGGAGCTCAGCACAGGTAAATACACTGGTAACTCAAGTCAACATTACTCCATCGCCACATTGCAACCTCACAGAAAAAGGATGCTAAATAGTTTGTTAAATGGTTACCTAGACGATCTGTATTGACCTTATCTTGCACTTACTCTACGCACATTCACAAGACTATACTGTATATATATACACTACATGCAGACTCACTCACACACACAAACACTACACTGACCCTCACACAGGGTTTTCAGGTGCTTTCGTAAGATGGGCAGGGAATCTGCTGTTCTATGTTCAGGGGGAAGCTGGTTTCAACATTGGGGTGCCAGGACAGAGAGGAGCTTGGACTGGGCTGAGCGGGAGCTGCCCTCCCATATAGGGGTGGGAGGGACAAGAGACCACAGGTGGCAGAACGGAGTCCTCGGGTTGGGGTGTAAGGTTTGTGATTCAAATCAAATCAAATGTGAATGGTCACATACACGTGATTCGCAGATGTTATTGCGGGTGTAGTGAAATGCTTGTGCTTTTAGCTCTGACAGTGCAGTAATATCTAACAGGAAATATCTAACAAATTACGCAACATGTACACATTGCACACAAGTCTAAGTAGGAATGAATTAAGACTATATACATATGGACGAGCGATGTCAGAGCGGAACGGACTAAGACACAGTAGAATAGTATAGAATACAGTATATACATATGTCAGAGCAGAACGGACTAAGACACAGTAGAATAGTATAGAATACAGTATATACATATGTCAGAACAGAACGGACTAAGACACAGTAGAATAGTATAGAATACAGTATATACATATGTCAGAGCAGAACGGACTAAGACACAGTAGAATAGTATAGAATACAGTATATACATATGTCAGAGCAGAACGGACTAAGACAGAGTAGAATAGTATAGAATACAGTATATACATATGTCAGAGCAGAACGGACTAAGACACAGTAGAATAGTATAGAATACAGTATATACATATGAGATGAGTAATGCCAGATATGTAAACAGTATTAAGTGAATGAGACACCGTAGAATAGTATATAAAACAGTTTATGCAGTTGAAGACGGAAGTTTACATACACCGTCAGTTTTTCACAATTCCTGACTATTAATCCTCGTAAAAATTCCCTGTCTTAGGTCAGTTAGGATCACCACTTTATTTTAAGAATGTGAAATGTCAGAATAATAGTAGAGAAAATGATTTATTTCAGCATTTATTTCTTTCATCACGTTCCCAGTGGGTCAGAATTTACATACACTCAATTAGTATTTGCAAGCATTGCCTTTAAATTGTTTAACTTGGGCCAAATGTTTCGGGTAGCCTTCCACAAGCTTCCCACAATAAGTTGGGTGAATTTTGGCCCATTCCTCCTGACAGAGCTGGTGTAACTGAGTCAGGTTTGTAGGCCTCCTTGCTCACACACGCCTTTTCAGTTCTGCCCACACATTTTCTATAGGATTGAGGTTGGGGCTTTGTGATGGCCACTCCAATACCTTGACTTTGTTGTGCCTTAAGCCATTTTGACACAACTTTGGAAGTAAGCTTGGGGTCATTGTCCATTTGGAAGACTCATTTGCGACCAAGCTTTAACTTCCTGCCCGGTGCCTTGAGATGTTGCTTCAATGATGCCATCTATTTTGTGAAGTGCACCAGTCCCTCCTGAAGCAAAGCCCCCCACAACATGATGCTGCCACCCCTGTGCTTCATGTTTGGGATTGTGTTCTTCGGCTTGCAAGCCTCCCCCTTTTTCTTCCAAACATAACTATGGTCATTATGGCCAAACAGTTCTATTTTTGTTTCATCAGACCAGAGGACATTTCTCTAAGAAGTACAATCTTTGTCCCCATGTGCAGTTGCAAACCGTAGTCTGGCTTTTTTATGGCGCTTTTGGAGCAGTGGCTTCTTCCTTGCTGAGCGGACTTTCAGGTTATGTTAATATAGGACTCATTTTACTGTGGATATAGATACTTTGGTACCTGTTTCCTCCAGCATCTTCACAAGGTCCGTTTCTGTTCTGGGATTGATTTGCACTTTTCGCACCAAAATACCTTCATCTCTAGGAGACAGAACGCGTCTCCTTCCTGAGCGGTATGACGGCTGTGTGGTCCCATGGTGTTTATACTTGCATACTATTGTTTGTACAGATGAACATGGTACCTTCAGGCGTTTGGAAATTGCTCCCCAGGATGAACCAGACTTGTGGGGTCTACCATTTTTTCTGGGGTCTTGGCTGATTTCTTTTGATTTTCCCATGATGTCAAGCAAAGAGGCACTGAGTTTGAAGGTAGGCCTTGAAATACATCCACAGGTACACCTCCAATTGACTCCACTGCGGTCCCATCGATGTAAATAGGGGGGTGCACCCTTTGCTGTTCCCTGAAGTCCATGATCATCTCCTTTGTTTTGTTGACGTTGAGTGAGAGGGTGTTTTCCAGGTATCACACTCCCAGAGCCATCACCTCCTCCCTATAGGCTCTGGTCATTGTTGGTAATCAAGCCTACTACTGTTGTGCCATCTGCAAACTTGATGATTGAGTTGGAGGCGTGGTTGGCCACGCAGTCATGGCTGAACAGGGAGTACAGGATGGGGCTGAGCATGCACCCTTGTGGGGCCCCAGTGTTGAGGATCAGCAGAGTTCAGTTGCCTTTGCCTTCTTGGGTACAGGAACAATGGTGGCCATCTTGAAGCATGTGGGAACAGCAGACTGGGATAGGGATTGAATTGAACAAGGCCTGCTGCTGCTAGCCCAAGAGCATCTCCACATATTGAACCAGGCCTTCAGCTGCCAGCCCCAGAGCATCTCCTCATGTTGAACCAGGCCTGCTGCTGCTGTTAGCCCCAGAGGATCTCCTCATGTTGAACCAGGCCTACTGTTGCTGCTTCTAGCCCCAAGAGGACCTCTACATGTTGAACCAGGCCTGCTACTGCTGCTTCTAGCCCCAAGAGAACCTCCTCATGTTGAACCAGGCCTGCTACTGATGCTTCTAGTCCCAAGATGACCTCCTCATGTTGAACCAGACCTGCTGCTGCTTCTAGCCCCAAGAGGACCTCCTCATGTTGAACCAGGCCTGCTACTGATGCTTCTAGCCCCAAGAGGACCTCATCATGTTGACCCAGGCCTGCTGCTGATTCTTCTAGCCCCAAGAGGACCTCCTCATGTTGACCCAGGCCTGCTGCTGATGCTTCTAGCCCCAAGAGGACCTCCTCATGTTGAACCAGGCCTGCTGCTGATGCTTCTAGCCCCAAGAAGACCTCCTCATGTTGAACCAGGCCTGCTGCTGATGCTTCTAGTCCCAAGAGAACCTCGTCATGTTGAACCAGGCCTGCTACTGATGCTTCTAGCCCCAAGAGGACCTCCTCATGTTGACCCAGGCCTGCTGCTGCTGCTTCTAGCCCCAAGAGGACCTCCTCATGTTGAACCAGCCCCAAGAGGACCTCCTCATGTTGAACCAGGCCTGCTGCTGCTGCTTCTAGCCCCAAGAGGACCTCCTCATGTTGAACCAGGCCTGCTGCTGATGCTTCTAGCCCCAAGAGGACCTCCTCATGTTGAACCAGGCCTGCTGCTGATGCTTCTTGCCCCAATAGGACCTCCTCATGTTGAACCAGGCCTGCTGCTGATGCTTCTAGCCCCAAGAGGATCTCCTCATGTTGAACCTGCTCTCCTCTTGTCAGCACTTTGATAAATAATTCACCGGTCAGAAGAGAGAGAAGCACTCTGATAGGCAAGAGGGACCAACCAGGGGTAGATAGTAGCACTTCTTCTCCTCCAACATTTAATTACTTCTTATTAACATAACACAGTCAAGAATCCATTAGTCATGACAGGCTCTTCATCTAGAGAGGAGATGGTAGATGAGAGACAGCATGCAAGGCAATAACGTGTGTTCAATATATGATGATGATGATGATGAAGTGGGTTATTGTTTAAGGTCTGTCTTTCATAAACGGTAAATCTGCAGTTGCTACATACATTTTTGTATTCAGAAATTAATTATATATACTGTACCTATTGATTCTTGAAGAGTATAACGTATAAATGGCTCATGAGCTTAGTTCAACTGTTGTACCCCATCAGAATGTTAGAAATAACAAGGTAATGGATGGTATGTAACATGCATAGGCCAATAGTGTAATGTGTCCTTCCCCCATCATCACCGTCTAGTTATTGTCACCCCTCCTCCTCCCTGGTCCCTCTCTTCCCTCTCTTCCCTCTCCTCCCTGGTCTCTCTCTTCCTCCTCTTCCCTCCTCCTCCCTGGTCTCTCTCTTCCCTCTATTTCCTCCTCCTCCCTGGTCTCTCTCTTCCCTCTCTTTCCTCCTCCCTGGTCCCTCTCTTCCCTCTCCTCCCTCCTCCTCCCTGGTCTCTCTCTTCCTCCTCCTCCCTGGTCTCTCTCTTCCCTCTCTTCCCCCTCCTCCTCCCTGGTCTCTCTCTTCCCTCTCTTTCCTCCTCCCTGGTCTCTCTCTTCACTCTCCTCCCTGGTCCCTCTCTTCCCTCTCTTTCCTCCTCCCTGGTCTCCCTCTCTTCCCTCTCCTCCCTCCTCCTCCCTGGTCTCTCTCTTCCTCCTCCTCCCCCTGGTCTCTCTCTTCCCTCTCTTCCCTCCTCCTCCCTGGTCTCTCTCTTCCTCCTCTTTCCTCCTCCCTGGTCTCTCTCTTCACTCTCCTCCCTGGTCCCTCTCTTCCCTCTCTTTCCTCCTCCCTGGTCTCTCTCTTCCTCCTCTTCCCTCCTCCTCCCTGGTCTCTCTCTTCCTCCTCTTCCCTCCTCCTCCCTGGTCTCTCTCTTCCCTCCTCCTCCCTGGTCTCTCTCTTCCTCCTCTTCCCTCCTCCTCCCTGGTCTCTCTCTTCCTCCTCTTCCCTCCTCCTCCCTGGTCTCTCTCTTCCCTCCTCCCTCCTTCTCCCTGGTCTCTCTCTTCCTCCTCTTCCCTCCACCTCCCTGGTCTCTCTCTTCCTCCTCTTTACACCTCTTCCCTGGTCTCTCTCTTACTCCTCTTCCCTCCACCTCCCTGGTCTCTCTCTTCCTCCTCTTTACACCTCCTCCCTGGTCTCTCTCTTCCTCCTCTTCCCTCCACCTCCCTGGTCTCTCTCTTCCTCCTCTTTACACCTCCTCCCTGGTCTCTCTCTTCATCCTCTTTTTCCTCCTCCCTGGACTCTCTGTTTCCTATCTTTCCTCCCTCCTCCCTGGTCTCTCTCTTCCCTCTCTTTCCTCCTCCTCCCTGGTCTCTCTCTTCCCTCTCTTTCCTCCCTCCTCCCTGGTCTCTCTCTTCCCTCTCTTTCCTCCCTCCTCCCTGGTCTCTCTCTTCCCTCTCTTTCCTCCCTCCTCCTACCTGGTCTCTCTCTTCCCTCTCTTTCCTCCTCCTCCCTGGTCTCTCTCTTCCCTCTCTTTCCTCCTCCTCCCTGGTCTCTCTCTTCCCTCTCTTTCCTCCCTCCTCCCTGGTCTCTCTCTTCCCTCCCTCCTCCCTGGTCTCTCACCTCCTCCTCCCTGGTCTCTCTCTTCCCTCTCTTTCCTCCTCCTCCCTGGTCTCTCTCTTCCCTCTCTTTCCTCCCTCCTCCCTGGTCTCTCTCTTCCCTCTCTTCCCTCCTCCTACCTGGTCTCTCTCTTCCCTCTCTTTCCTCCTCCCTGGGCCCTCTCTTCCCTCTCTTTCCTCCTCCCTGGTCCCTCTCTTCCCTCTCCTCCCTCCTCCCTGGTCCCTCTCTTACCTCTCTTCACTCCTCCTCCCTGGTCTCTCTCTTCCTCCTCTTCCCTCCACCTCCCTGGTCTCTCTCTTCCTCCTCTTTACACCTCCTCCCTGGTCTCTCTCTTCATCCTCTTTTTCCTCCTCCCTGGACTCTCTGTTTCCTATCTTTCCTCCCTCCTCCCTGGTCTCTCTCTTCCCTCTCTTTCCTCCTCCTCCCTGGTCTCTCTCTTCCCTCTCTTTCCTCCCTCCTCCCTGGTCTCTCTCTTCCCTCTCTTTCCTCCCTCCTCCCTGGTCTCTCTCTTCCCTCTCTTCCCTCCTCCTACCTGGTCTCTCTCTTCCCTCTCTTTCCTCCTCCTCCCTGGTCTCTCTCTTCCCTCTCTTTCCTCCCTCCTCCCTGGTCTCTCTCTTCCCTCTCTTTCCTCCCTCCTCCCTGGTCTCTCACCTCCTCCTCCCTGGTCTCTCTCTTCCCTCTCTTTCCTCCTCCTCCCTGGTCTCTCTCTTCCCTCTCTTTCCTCCCTCCTCCCTGGTCTCTCTCTTCCCTCTCTTCCCTCCTCCTACCTGGTCTCTCTCTTCCCTCTCTTTCCTCCTCCCTGGGCCCTCTCTTCCCTCTCTTTCCTCCTCCCTGGTCCCTCTCTTCCCTCTCCTCCCTCCTCCCTGGTCCCTCTCTTACCTCTCTTCACTCCTCCTCCATGGTCTCTCTCCTCCTCCTCTGCATTTAATCTCAATTACACTTTTAATTACCTTAATTAAAGCCATTACTCACTAAAGTGGATCAATCAACTGCAGGTGGGGATTTAAACCACAAAAAAAATCCACTGATTGCTCCTTGGGACGCCCCTACCCCATTGAAGTTTACATTTAAAATGGTTACGGTATGGGCTAAGGTTAGGGCCACAGTATGTAAGGGTTACGTTTATGGTTAAGGTTACGGTAAAGGTAGGGGTTAGGATTTATGGTAGGGACGTTCCAACGATCCCGGATTGCACTAACCATCCCTTCACAGTGATTTATTCTAGAGGCTACATATTTTGATCAATTTGTTTCTACTAGAGCTCTTTTGATCTGCTCACTGGTCTGGAGGCTACATCTTTTGATCAGTTTGTTTATACTAGAGCTCTTTTGATCTGCTCACTAGTCTGGAGCCGACATCTTTTGATCAGTTTGTTTATACTAGAGCTCTTTTGATCTGCTCACTAATCTGGAGCCTACATCTTTTGATCAGTTTGTTTCTACTAGAGCTCTTTTGATCTGCTCACTAGTCTGGAGCCGACATCTTTTGATCAGTTTGTTTCTACTAGAGCTCTTTTGATCTGCTCACTAGTCTGGAGCCGACATCTTTTGATCAGTTTGTTTATACTAGAGCTCTTTTGATCTGCTCACTAATCTGGAGCCGACATCTTTTGATCAGTTTGTTTCTACTAGAGCTCTTTTGATCTGCTCACTAGTCTGGAGCCGACATCTTTTGATCAGTTTGTTTCTACTAGAGCTCTTTTGATCTGCTCACTAATCTGGAGCCGACATCTTTTGATCAGTTTGTTTCTACTAGAGCTCTTTTGATCTGCTCACTAGTCTGGAGCCGACATCTTTTGATCAGTTTGTTTGTACTAGAGCTCTTTTGATCTGCTCACTAATCTGGAGCCTACATCTTTTGATCAGTTTGTTTCTACTAGAGCTCTTTTGATCTGCTCACTAGTCTGGAGCCGACATCTTTTGATCAGTTTGTTTATACTAGAGCTCTTTTGATCTGCTCACTAATCTGGAGCCGACATCTTTTGATCAGTTTGTTTCTACTAGAGCTCTTTTGATCTGCTCACTAGTCTGGAGCCGACATCTTTTGATCAGTTTGTTTGTACTAGAGCTCTTTTGATTTGCTCACTAGTCTGGAGGCTACAGCTTTTGATCAATTTGTTTCTACTAGAGCTCTTTTGATCTGCTCACTAGTCTGGAGGCTACATCTTTTGATCAGTTTGTTTCTACTAGAGCTCTTTTGATCTGCTCACTAGTCTGGAGCCGACATCTTTTGATCAGTTTGTTTGTACTAGAGCTCTTTTGATTTGCTCACTAGTCTGGAGGCTACATCTTTTGATCAGTTTGTTTCTACTAGAGCTCTTTTGATCTGCTCACTAGTCTGGAGCCTACATCTTTTGATCAGTTTGTTTGTACTAGAGCTCTTTTGATCTGCTCACTAGTCTGGAGGCTACATCTTTTGATCAGTTTGTTTGTACTAGAGCTCTTTTGATCTGCTCACTAGTCTGGAGGCTACATCTTTTGATCAGTTTGTTTCTACTAGAGCTCTTTTGATCTGCTCACTAGTCTGGAGCCTACATCTTTTGATCAGTTTGTTTGTACTAGAGCTCTTTTGATCTGCTCACTAGTCTGGAGGCTACATCTTTTGATTGGCTTGAGCTCTTTTGATGATGTTGACAAAATAATAGTAGGGACAATTACAATTTACATGAAATAACGAAATACTAAAAGTAGTAGAATATCAAAATAAAATAAAACTGCTTTGCAAAAAAAAGTCACTAATTAAAAACAATACTTATTTCAACTTTGCAGAAAAATCCAAACAAATAAATAAAAAAACCTTCCCCCACCACATTTCATGTGTCCCTGCAGGTGTCACCTTGGGAAGAACCTGTGAATATCAGTAATGTGGCAGGTTAGCAGAGACTGGTCAGGAACAGAGGGACTTCTACATCTGGGATTTCTCCCATTCCCAAAGGGAACACCAGCTACATGCAGGAAAACTGTCCTATTTTATGTGAAAAATAGTACAAAATGCAGACACATTAATTGAATTTGTGGTATTCCCAATCCCAGAATTCATAGAAACAATGTTTAACTAGACACATCTCCTTCTGAGCATTTCAAATAGTGTATCCCTTTAATCCTGTATCCCCTTTACCCATGTATCCCCTTTAAACCTGTATCACCTTTCCACCTGTATCCCCTTTACCCCTGTATCCCCTTTAAACCTGTATCACCTTTAACGCTGTATCCCCTTTAAACCTGTATCACCTTTCCACCTGTATCCCCTTTACCCCTGTATCCCCTTTAAACCTGTATCACCTTTCCACCTGTATCCCCTTTACCCCTGTATCCCCTTTAAACCTGTATCACCTTTAACGCTGTATCCCCTTTAATGGTGTATCCCCTTTAAACCTGTATCACCTTTCCACCTGTATCCCCTTTACACCTGTATCCCCTTTACCCCTGTATCACCTATCCACCTGTATCCCCTTTACTCCTGTATCCCCTTTAAACCTGTATCACCTTTCCACCTGTATCCCCTTTAAACCTGTATCACCTTTAAACATGTATCACCTTTAAACCTGTATCACCATTAAACCTGTATCACCTTTAAACATGTATCACCTTTAAACCTGTATCACCTTTAAACCTGTATCACCATTAAACCGGTATCACCTTTAAACCTGTATCACCTTTAAACCTGTATCACCTTTAAACCTGTATCACCATTAAACCTGTATCACCTTTAAACATGTATCACCTTTAAACCTGTATCACCATTAAACATGTATCACCTTTAAACCTGTATCACCTTTAAACCTGTATCACCATTAAACCTGTATCACCTTTAAACATGTATCACCTTTAACTCTGTATCCTCTTTACACCTGTATCCCATTTACACCTGTATCTACTTTCCCCCTGTATCCCTTTTAATCCTGTATCCACATTAAACCTGTATCCCCTGTAACCTTGTATTCCCTTTACACCTGTATCCCCTTTAAACTGCTGTACAGTACTCCTGTGAATGAAGAAATACCAATGTAAATACTATGATAACCGCTAAACAAAAATGTGTTAAGGATAGCATATTTGACTCATCCATCATATTATCAGACAGTGCCAGACTTCACAGCAGCCTATCCTGGATCCACAGCTCTTGAGTAGCATTTCATCCTTCAGCATTTGATGCCTTGCTGAGGAAACTGGGTCAGTGAGAGCCATAATGGTATCATCAGAGCAGCAAACCACTGAACCGTTGTCTATGCTTCAATGTCCCACAATCTCATCTCTAGTAGTACTTACTTTGGGCCTTACATTCCTGTACTCTCTACTTCCTTCCATCTCCATCTCTCGCTCCATCTCCCTCCCTTTGCAATCTTTCTCTATATCGCCCTCACCAATGAATGGACACACACACACATCCTTCGTGTTCTCTCACACTCTTCCCTCTCTCACCCCCTGTTTTCTCTCTTTCCACCTCTCTTTTTTCCTCTCTCACCCCCCTGCTCTCTCTCTCTCTCTCCTCTCTCTCTCTCTCTCTCTCTCTCTCTCTCTCTCTCTCTCTCTCTCTCTCTCTCTCTCTCTCTCTCTCTCTCTCTCTCTCTCTCTCTCTCTCTCTTTCCACCTCTCTTTTTTCCTCTCTCACCCCCTGCTCTCTCTCTCCCTCTCTCTCTCTCTCTCTCTCTCTCTCTCTCTCTCTCTCTCCCTCTCTCTTTCTCTCTCTCTCCCCCTCTCTCTCTCTCTCTCTCTCTCTCTCCTCTCTCTCTCTCTCTCTCTCTCTCTCTTTCCACCTCTCTTTTTCCCTCTCTCACCCCCTCTCTCTCTCTCTCTCTCTCTCTCTCTCTCTCTCTCTCTCTCTCTCTCTCTCTCTCTCTTTCCACCTCTCTTTTTCCCTCTCTCACCCCCTGCTCTCTCTCTCTCTCTCTCTCTCTCTCTCTCTCTCTCTCTCTCTCTCTCTCTCTCTCTCTCTCTCTCTCTCTCTCTCTCTCTCTCTCTCTCTCTTTCCACCTCTCTTTTTTCCTCTCTCACCCCCTGCTCTCTCTCTCTCTCTCTCTCTCTCTCTCTCTCTTTCCACCTCTCTTTTTCCCTCTCTCACCCCCTCTCTCTCTCTCTCTCTCTCTCTCTCTCTCTCTCTCTCTCTCTCTCTCTCTCTCTCTCTCTCTTTCCACCTCTCTTTTTCTCTCTCACTCTCTCTCTCTCTCTCTCTCTCTCTCTCTCTCTCTCTCTTCCACCTCTCTTTTTCCCTCTCTCTCTCTCTCTCTCTCTCTCTCTCTCTCTCTCTCTCTCTCTCTCTCTCTCTCTCTCTTTCCACCTCTCTTTTTCCTCTCTCACCCCCTGCTCTCTCTCTCTCTCTCTCTCTCTCTCTCTCTCTCTCTCTCTCTTTCCACCTCTCTCTCTCTCTCTCTCTCTCTCTCTCTCTCTCTCTCTCTCTCTCTCTCCTCTCTCTCTCTCTCTCTCTCTCTCTCTTTTTCCTCTCTCACCCCCTCTCTCTCTCTCTCTCTCTCTCTCTCTCTCTCTCTCTCTCTCTCTCTCTTTCCACCTCTCTTTTTCCCTCTCTCACCCCCTGCCCTCGCTCTCCCTTCTCCTTCCCTCTCTCTTGTTTCTCCTGAAAGAGCAGAGACATTGTCAGGGGCTTTACGAGTGCATTTCATGAGTGGGTGAATGTTGGAGAAAAAAACTCTCTCCTTGACACGGCACAATGAAGGCCAGCTGAGGGTCAGGGTCCTCTCAGCACTAGAATGAGCTACTCACATGGTGCCCACCCCAGATCACAACTACTGGACTAGGAGAGCATATTGTCCATGGTCAGCTGTGGGAATTTACAGTCATAGACTTACGCTGCCTCGCCACCTCCTCCTAATCTTCTCCTCACAGTGCCAACAAAAACTAGCGGCCAGCATCTCTTTTATTACATTTATCTATCGTTTATTTAAAGTAAACAACACAAAAATTGCATGTGGAATTACAAGCGGCATTATTCCAAACTGTCTATACAAACGTTCAGTTTGTGCACTGTCGGTGTGCGATTAGAAGTGGAAAAGTCTGCCATTCTATATCAACGATGTAGTACCGTCACCAAATATTGCCACAGAGCTAATTCAATTAGCCTACTTTACCATAATCAAATGACCTCCAACCCCAAAGTGCACTGCTGTAAGAGTAGGCTAGTCTAACCACTCAGGTTGTTTTTCTACAACCACTACAAAGCATCTAACCCCACCAGGCATCCAACTCCTGAAGCCCTACAGCAATGCCAGGATGTAACACAGGGAAGATCAATAGAGTGACGATCATATGGACGATCCCCTGGTGAAGCAGTGACATGGTAATGCACTTGGACAAATGGTCGTCTCCTCCTAAACACGCCTCACACATACCCTGAGCACTTTGACCTCGGGGAGCCGTCACCAGCATTCATTCTACCATCTAGAGATTCCATTCCTCAAAAGAGCCACTGGAACCAATAAGCTGTCCACTGACATTAAAATTCACCCTTTCAAAGCATGGTGTATTATTGATGAACCAAATGAAAGTTGATGATCGCTAGGGTTTCCTGATGTGATGGAGGATGGTCCTTAAGGGGTCACAGCAACTCAACTCACATGATGCATTAGAGACCTAACATTGAATAAATCTGCATGTATAACCTTTCTACTAGTCCAACAAAATACCATTCATCATTGTGCACTAATGGTGATATCGTCTTTCCTCCTGAAGTGTCTGGTAATGATCTAATAGGAGTCTACATGAGCTAGGAGTTTCCAAAGCTAACCGCTATTCAGTATTTTGTAGTTTCCAATACTTCACGTTTTCAGTTTCTGTAAAGCCTTCTCTGTTTAGTAGAATATCATGCTCTGGGTCTAGCCTAAGCCAGGGCTCCACTTCTCATCCTTCTTCCTTTAGTCGCAGCAGGCAGGGAGGTAAACAGAAAACTTCCGTACCGACAGCTCAGGATATCTTTGGGGCTATTTCCTGGACGATTGGTGTGTTTGTAGCCGAACAGGCAAAATCCCTCAGTGGAACTCTGATCCACCTTATCTGTCCTGAAGCCCTTCCAAACAGGGCCTCATCTTTCCCTGGACAGTAATTAACAAGGATTACACAGAAATCTGTGGAGCCCCGGCCGGGCCCCTAAGAGCCTTTCCATTTAAACCTGTGTGTTGTGAGATTAGCAGTGGCTGTAGGAGCCGTGGCCCAGCTTATTGAACACCTGCTCCACTTTTCACAGCTCGTCCTTCTGACTGACACTTTCTTCTGACACGTCAGGAGATAAAGGCTGGTGCTGGCTGCTCGGTAGCTGGGTTACAAAACCAAGTAACCACTGTGATTTCACAGTGTCGCGTCACCAACAGGAAGGCTATTGTCAATAACACAGATAATTGCAAGCGGTTCTGCCCACAAACGGTGCGGTAAAAGAAGCAGTGCTATGCAGAGTAAAACTTGTGCACAAGAAGGAGCTCGATCTGTTATAATTTATCGGCAGTGCTTACTTAGCAAAAGAGGAAGCATTTTACCTCATAGCACAATAAATAAACTATATTATCATCTCATCCTGTGATGTAATATAATCAAACGCCCACAGCTCATTGGTCCCTTTCCACCAGATCTTTTTACCCTAATGATTAAATACTTATATTTTACCACGGTCATCTGCAAATGCCTGTATTCAATATGATCTCATTCTCTATCAAATAAAATAAACCTTCACCACTGAGTGTTTAACAGGATCCTCCAGAAGTACCATCTCGGATTCCGTTTCCACAGCAACTGGCTGGCATTCTAATTGACGACATCGTGATGGTGATCGCCCACTTCCTTTTCCTTCACATAAAACTTAAGCGACGATGTCATCGCTCCGATGGCAGTGGTTTGGTTCTCCTCCACAGCACACGAGTGGGAGGAGGGGTGTGCTGTCCCTATATTAACCTCCCCTACCTCCCCAACCCTCCATCATCCTGTCTGTATACACTTAATAATGAGGGAGAGGTCAAAGGGGAGCTGAGATGGAGACAAAGAGAGACTGTATAGAGAGACTAAGAGAGAGTAGCAAAAAGGAATTTACTGAGAGGGAAAGAAGAAAGGAGAAAAGGATAGGAGAGAATGGAGAGAGCTTTTGTTCTTATCCCCCTGTCACACTACTCTTAACCCTCTCCTCCAGCTCCCCCAACATCACGACCAGTGAAGGCTTTTCTCCTTACTAAGGCCATCTTGTTAAGGCTTTTGTCTAATGGTCTCTCCCGCTCGCTCCCAGGTCTTAATTAGAAGCGACGGCTTCCCAGACGGCTGCAGGCGAAAAACCCTCAGCGAGTCCACTCAGTGTCACCTTGTTACCCATGTAAAAGGTTCAGATGGGTCCTGGAGACAGGGACAGCGGGAGGAAATGTATTCATAGTGCCACAGTGTTCTTCCCTGCTGCACTCTTCTCCCTCTCTCCTCTCCTTCTCCTCCTCACCGAGTCATGTTTCACCATGTAGCTCTCCATGTACAGTATCACTGCTTCGGTTACTTGGGTTTGAAGGAACCCGAATGGACTGCACTGAGTTATTACAGTGTACGGTTACAACACAATGATAAAGAAACAGTGCTTTTCAAATGTTCACTAACTCAATGTTTATGTAATAGGTTGAAATAACCCATCATCCAAACACTTTTTGTTTGTTGCAGTTGAGATTGCTTCATGGAGCCTTCAGCGTTGTTGACATATCCACGCTAGCAGAACAGAACTCTGTTGCTAGATAGATAATGAACCGTCTGGTGGTACCGCCTCCCAAGCCCAGAGGCATTTGAGAGCAGTGTCAAAGAGCTGAATGTCATGTATACAACAAGGAAGAGGTACATGGCTGCATCCTGTCGACCCAATTAGGTTGCCCTCCATACAGTCACTACTGGAGTCTGGAAGGAGGTCAAGGAACATCAACACTATTGTAACCCAGGAGACAGGCCTGTAAAATGCACACAGTGGGACGGGTATGTTAATATGGGGTATATTTGCAGTATTCATTTGTTGGGGTAATTCACTGTCTAGAGAACCAATAAAGCTGGAATAATGACAAAGTAAACTCATACTTAAACCAAATAGACAATATTACAGCTTTCATTCTAATAGCTTATACCTTTGGGATCCCTGTTAGTTAGATGTAGCGCTCCCTGAGGGTCAGAGGCACTGAGCTTTTGGTTTATTGCTGATGTAAATCATCTTGGTGCGTCTGATTCAGCTCAGTTCCACAGACAGATAAATAGGGCCACTAAGGACCTGTCAGTCGCACCAGTCCATCACTACCATCGACACCATCAATGTTCATCATTCATTCATCCAACCACTCATTTATTTCTATAATCCAATTAATTGTTAGCTCTATTTGGTTAGATTCCCCCTGTTTTATTTATCTCACAGTCAATAATCTGCTTGCTAAGCTAGTCAGAGTATGCCCACTGTGTGGTGGCTAGAATTAGGTTATTGTGATTCCCCTTTATGCTGCGGTGGGCCTTTGATTGAATAATCCTTTGCATATTGTAGCATTACAGGGGGTTCAGATCCTAAAGGCTCGGGGTAATCCAGATGTTGGCAGAGACTTGGTTTCCTGCCCACACCGAGCGACAGGGGAGGCCAGTGTCAACAATTGGTGGAGGATGTAGGCTACACTAGCGCAGACTGTGTCCAACCTTATACAACAATGGAGAGTAGGACTTTCACCCTCTATTTGACCTATATAGTCTACCATCTACCTCTACTCTCTCCTCTTAGAGTGGTCTACATCAGTGTTTCCCAACTCCGGTCCTCCAGTTCCCCCAACAGCACACGTTGTTGTTGTAGACCCGGACAAAAACACCTGGTTCAACTTGTCAAGGGCTTGATAAGTAGAATCAGGTGTGCTTGTCCGTGGTACTGGAGGATTGGAGTTGGGAAACATTTTTCCAAATGTTGTTGTGTTACAGCCTGAACTGAATTTAAAATTAATTGAATTGATATTTTGTAGCACTGGTCTACACACAATACCCCTTAATGTCAAAGTGGAATAATGTTTTTACACATTTTTACACATTAATACATTTTTTAAACTGAAATGTCTTGAGTCAATGAGCATTCAAACTCTTTATGGCTAACCCAAATGTGTTCAGGAGTAAAAATGTCCTGAACAAGTCACATAATAAGTTGCATGGACTCACTCTGTGTGCTATAATAGTGTTTAACATGATTTTTGAATGACTACTCCATCTCTGTACTCCACACATACAATTATCTGTAAGGTCCCTCGGTGAAGCAGTGAATTTCAAACACAGATTCAACCACAAAGACCAGGGAGATTTTCCAATGCCTCACAAAGCAGACATTGAACATCCCTTTGAACATGGTGAATTTATTAATTACACTTTGAATTGTGTATCAATACACCAAGTCACTACATAGTGTAATGAATACTATATGAAGGTGTAGATTCACACGCAGAGTGCGGCAGATGTTTATTAAGCCTTTGCAGAAGGCGAGAATCGTGGTCACAGGTAGGCAGAGAAAACAAACAATACCTCACAACCATACAAACAGATAGAACTGAACTAAATAGGGAGATGATGAGACCAGGTGAGAAACTAGCACAGGTGAAATCAATGAACAAAACTGAAAGACAGGGCTACTTTCCAGAACACAAACAAACAGGGCTACGTTCCAGAACACAAAGAGACAGGGCTACGTTCCAGAAGAAAAAAAGAGACATGGCTACGTTCCAGAACACAAAGAAACAGGGCTATGTTCCAGAATACTAACCTAAACAGGAAAAGAAGGAAGCCTGTACAGAATTTTTTAAAATTCAAAACATGCATCCTGTTTGCAATAAGGCACTAAAGTGAAACCGCAAAGAATGAGGCAAAGAAATGAACGTTATGTCCTGAAAGGGTTATGTTTTGGGCATATCCAGCACAACACATCACTGAGTACTGTTGGGTTAAAGTTGATTTTGGGGTTCTTCTGAAGACCCCCACCATTGACTATGTTGTTATTAATTGGCTTACGTGCCATTGTCCTTATGCTCACTGTATCGCTAAATATTGAGGCCTCTGTCTGTGTCTAGCTCTCTGCCAAAACCCACAGCCTCGCGTCTGTGAGAAAAGGTGAGGAAAAGGACTGAGGGTGATAGCGAGACACAGAGAGACAGCTTCGGTTTCTCTCTGAAACAAGGGCAGATTTGCATACCACTGAGACAGGTGCTCGGAAACCTTGTGTTAAGAATAACTTGTTCTTTAAACTGCACATGCAGGGTTTGACATAGGATAAGGGGTGATCTCGGGCAAATAAGATGCTGTCTTTCTTTTAATCGGGGCAGAACTCAGGAGAGACATAAGCTGTATGTTGATCTTTGACCTCTGTCTACGGCTGTATTCTAATTTAAATATCTTAATTTTATATATGCGCATTTTGAGTATTCCTTATTTGTTCAGTAAATAACGGAGCCCAGAAAAGTGGAAGCAACAGTACCACATTTTCAAGCATGGTGGTGGCTGCATCATGTTATGGGTATGCTTATTAGCAGCAATGACTAGGGATTTATTATTATATTGCACAGGCAAAATCCTATAGGAAAACTTGGTTCAGTCTGCTTCGTTCAATTCACCTTTCAGCAGGACAGTAACCTAAAACATTAGGCCAAATATACATTGGAGTTGCTTCCCAAGATGACATTGAACATTCCTGAGTGGCCTAGTTACAGTTTTGACTTAAATCGGCTTGAAAATCTATGGCAAGACATTGTTGTCTAGCAATGATCAACAACCAACTTGACGGATCTTGAAGAATATTACAAAGAATATGTGCAAATATTACACAATCCAGGTGTGCAAAGATCTTAGAGACTTACCAAGAAAAACGCACAGCTGTAATCACTGCCAAAGGTGATTCTAACGTATTGACTTGGGGCGTGAATACTTATGTAAATGTGATATTTCTGCATTTAAATTTCAAGAAATGTACTAAAATTCCTAAAAACATGTTTTCACTTTGTCATTATGGGATATTGTATGTAGATGGGTGAGGACAAAAATCTATCTAATCCATTTTGAATTGAGGCTGTAACTGAACAAAAGGGGTATCCATACTTTCTGAAGGCACTGTATATTCAAACTAGAGGTCGACTGATTAATCGGAATGGCCGATTAATTAGGGCCGATTTAAAGTTTTCATAACAATTGGAAATCTGTATTTTTGGGCGCCGATTTCCGGTTTAATAAAACATTTTTTTTATACCTTTTATTTAACTAGGCAAGTCAGTTAAGAACACATTCTTATTTTCAATGACGGCCTAGGAACTGTGGGTTAACTGCCTTGTTCAGGGGCAGAACGACAGATTTTCACCTTGTCAGCTCAGGGGTTCCAATCTTGCAACCGCAGAGTTAACTAGTCCAAGGCTCTAACCATTGCACTCCACGAGTAGCCGGCCTGTTACGCGAATGTAGTATAAGCCAAGGTAAATTGCTAGCTAGCATTAAACCTATCTTATAAAAAACAATGAATCATAATCACTAGTTATAACTACTGATCCAGTTTAGCAGGAATATAAACCAGGTGAAATTGTGTCATTTCTCTTGCGTTGCTTGCACGCAGAGTTAGGGTATATGCAACAGTTTGGGCCGCCTGGCTGATTGCGAACTAATTTGCCAGAATTTTACGTAATTATGACATACATTGAAGGTTGTACAATGTAACAAAAATATTTAGACTTAGGGATGCCACCCGAACAGAACGGTTCCGTATTTCACTGAAATAATAAACGTTTTGTTTTCAAAATGATAGTTTCCGTATTCGATCATATTAATGACCAAAGGCTCGTATTTCTGTGTGTTTATTATGGTATAATTAAGTCTGATTTGATAGAGCAGTCTGACTGAGCAGCAGCAGGCCTGTAATCATTCATTCAAACAGCACTTTCGTGCGTTTTGCCAGCAGCTCTTCGCAAGCACAGCGCTGTTTATGACTTCAAGCCTATCAGCCTAATGGCTGGTGTAACCAATGTGAAATGGCTAGCTAGTAAGTTGTTTGTGCGCTAATACTGTTTCAAACGTCACTCGCTTTTAGATTTGGAGTAGTTATTCCCCTTGCGCTGCAAGGGCCGCGGCTTTTGTGGAGCGATGTGTAACGATGCTTCGAGTGTGGCTGTTGTCGATGTGTTCCTGGTTCGAGTCCAGGTAGGAGCGAGGAGAGGGACGGAAGCTATACTGTTACACTGGCAATACTATAGTGCCTATAAGAACATCCAATAGTCAAAGGTATATGAAATACAAATGGTATAGAGAGAAATAGTCCTATAAATACTACTGTATATTAACTGCAACCTAAACCCTCTTACCTTGGAATATTGAAGTCTCATGTTAAAAGGAACCACCAACTTTCATATGTTCTCATGTTCTGAGCAAGGAACTTAAACGTTAGCTTTTTTACATGGCACACATTTTACATGGCACACATTTTACATGGCACACATTTTTACATGGCACATATCTTCTCCAACACTTTGTTATTGCATTATTTAAACCAAATTTAACATGTTTCATTATTTATTTGAGGCTAAATTGATTTTATTGATGTTTTATATTAAGTTAAAATAAGTGTTAATTCAGGATTGTTGTAATTGTCATTATTACAACTAAAAAAATAGGCAGATTAATCGGTATCTGTTTTCTTTTGTCCTCCAATAATCGGTAGCGGCGTTGAAAAATCATAATCGGTCGACATCTAATTCAAGCTACTCCTCAATAGGCATAGACTTTGGTTTGCATGCAAGGATATTCCAGCTTCAGTGGATATTTACACAGTAGATTCACACATGTGCGTACAAGCATGCACACGAACACACAAGCACACATACACACTATTGACGGTAGAGTCTTAAAGATGGGCTTTAGAGCTGCCGTATAGAATTAGGTCATTTAAATCCCTCAATTATGGATGTTCACATCAACTGCTGCATCATACATCGCAGACGCTTTGCACACAATTTCACCGATATGAAATACGTCTTAATTCCCCGACCCCGTTTCCCAGAGATCTGCCCCGTTTCCCAGAGATCTGCCCCGTTTCCCAGAGATCTGCCCCGTTTCCCAGAGATCTGCCCCATTTCCCAGAGATCTGCCCCGTTTCGCAGAGATCTGCCCCGTTTCCCAGAGATCAAAAGGAGTACGGGCATTGCTTCAAATGGTACATTTTAAATGGGCTTGTGACGTAGTGTGTGATGCAAGAGACCTTTCTCAAACACAGTTTGCTACGCAGATGTCGGAACACAGAGTTGAGAAGAACACACAAGACCTTGGGAAGAACGCCGAAATCTGGCACTAATAACAACACAAACCTTCATTAACTGCGTAGTGCAGTAGAGTAAACTAGGTTATTATTAATGGAGTAAATTAACTTCGTAGTGCGGTATAGTACACTAGGTTATTATTAATGGAGTAAATGAACTTCGTAGTGCGGTATAGTAAACTGGGTCATTATTAATGGAGTAAATGAACTTCGTAGTGCGGTATAGTACACTAGGTTATTATTAATGGAGTAAATGAACTTCGTAGTGCGGTATAGTAAACTGGGTCATTATTAATGGAGTAAATGAACTTCGTAGTGCGGTATAGTAAACTGGGTCATTATTAATGGAGTAAATGAACTTCGTAGTGCGGTATAGTACACTAGGTTATTATTAATGGAGTAAATTAACTTCGTAGTGCAATAGAGTAAACTAGGTCATTATTAATGGAGTAAATGAACTTCGTAGTGCGGTATAGTACACTACTGTAGGTAATTACGAATGTTAAATGACGAATGCGGATGATAAACTGCAATAAATCAAGTTTAGAACGGAATGGAAAAGGGACAAAACATGACAGCAAATGCAGGAATTCTGAATGTTGAAGAGTCAGAGACCAGTTCTATTTTGTTTGATGTGAGTCATATGAATCATTCAATCAACTGCCAAATTGTCTCAACTGAGAATCTATAACAGGGACTCTAATTAAATATGCATCATAGAGTTCTATTCAATCATATCACTCATCACCAACCATAATATCCTGATCGCAAGATCACTTGCAACTCTGTGGCAAACAGTTTGACAACTTGAAACATAACCATTTCTAAAAAGAAATGGAAATTTTCCCCTCTCCAAAAAAGACTGTAGACTGGGAAGAAACTTCTTCCATTTCCCTTGAATGACTCTCTATGGCACAATGTGCTCTGTTCCACAGAGTGTGCTGTTCCCCCGTTGGAATGTGAATGTGGGACTAGCTTGTGATGATTTTGAAAGGAAATAAAGATTTGAATGATTAGTATCCCCTCCTGGTAGGAATAACTCAGCCAAACGGGCCCCTCGGGCTAATCTACCATTTGCATACTAAAAGAAATGAAAGGCTCATACAGAATACAGCATAATCCTCCTCCATCCTTGTGTTTCTCAAGACGAGTCACTTGGAGCACATAAAGTGGAGAGGAGAGGAAGCCCTGAAAAGTACTGCAGAATATGTACTGAGCTATAGGACTAAGTCCCATTCAGGGGCGGACTGGCCAACCTGGCATTTCAGGCAAATGCCAGATGGGCTGGTCCATTTATAGCTCAGTGGGTCTGTCAGTTTTGTGTTATTGTTGAGCAAAATGACTATGATCTGGCTAATAATGGGGGGTTGGGTTATAGCATAGATATGTTGAATTATAATGCTTCGAAAGCTAGAAATATTCACTGTGTTTTGACACAACCCAAGTGAGTTCTGTGCACAGGTGTTGGCTAAATCTTTATCCATTCATTCATGTGTTGGCGGGATTAGCTAGGTAAGGTAAGGGGTGCATTCTGTAGTGGAGGATGTAGAATGAAACAATGTAATGATCGACCATAAATAAACCCTATCTGCACTCTAATAAATGGTGTTGTCAGGCCGAAGAATGTGGAGGGTCATCCCCCTTGTAAATAAGTTGAAAATCATTCAGGATCCTTCATCTCTGTTTCCTCCTCTACATCATCCGTCTGTCATCAGGAGACTGTTCTGTTACTCCTCCACAGAGCACAGGGCAGAATGCTGTTTGGGATCCAAATAGTCCTACACTAATATTCATATAGTAATAATCCTACCGTAGGAGTCCAACAGTATTAGTCCTATAGTAATAGTCCTACAGTAATAGTCCTAACTAAAGTAGGAGTCCAAAAGTAGTAGTCCTACAGTAATAGTCCTACAGTAATAGTCATACAGTAGTAGTCCTACAGTAATCGTCCAACAGTAATAGTCCTACAGTAATAGTCGTACATCAATACTCTCACAGTAATAGTCTTACGGTAATAGTCTTACAGTAATAGTCATACAGTAATAGTCTTACAGTAATAGTCTTACAGTAATAGTCTTACAGTAATAGTCATACAGTAATAGTCTTACAGTAATAGTCATACAGTAATAGTCATACAGTAATAGTCATACAGTAATACTCTCACAGTAATAGTCTTACAGTAATAGTCATACAGTAATAGTCTTACAGTAATAGTCCTACAGTAATAGTCATACATCAATACTCTCACAGTAATAGTCCTACAGTAATAGTCATACAGTAAGTCATACAGTAATAGTCCTACAGTAATAGTCCTACATCAATACTCTCACAGTAATAGTCCTACAGTAATAGTCCTACATCAATACTCTCACAGTAATAGTCCTACATCAATACTCTCACAGTAATAGTCTTACAGTAATAGTCATACAGTAATAGTCATACAGTAATAGTCCTACATCAATACTCTCACAGTAATAGTCTTACAGTAATAGTCCTACAGTAATAGTCTTGCAGTAATAGTCTTACAGTAATAGTCTTACAGTAATAGTCATACAGTAATAGTCTTACAGTAATAGTCATACAGTAATAGTCCTACAGTAATAGTCATACAGTAATAGTCTTACAGTAATAATCCTCGAGTAACAGTCCAACAGTAATAGTCCTACATCAATACTCTCACAGTAATAGTCTTACAGTAATAGTCACACAGTAATAGTCTTACAGTAATAGTCATACAGTAATAGTCTTACAGTAATAGTCTTACAGTAATAGTCCTACAGTAAGTCATACAGTAATAGTCTTACAGTAATAGTCCTACAGTAATAGTCCTACAGTGATAGTCTTACAGTAATAGACTTACAGTAATAGTCCTACAGTAATAGTCTTACAGTAATAGTCATACAGTAATAGTCATACAGTAATAGTCTTACAGTAATAGTCTTACAGTAATAGTCTTACAGTAATAGTCATACAGTAATAGTCCTACAGTAATAGTCATACAGTAATATCATACAGTAATAGTCCTACAGTAATAGTCATACAGTAATAGTCATACAGTAATAGTCTTACAGTAATACTCTCACAGTAATAGTCATACAGTAATAGTCATACAGTAATAGTCATACAGTAATAGTCATACAGTAGTAGTCTTACAGTAATACTCTCACAGTAATAGTCATACAGTAATAGTCTTACAGTAATAGTCATACAGTAATAGTCTTACAGTAATACTCTCACAGTAATAGTCATACAGTAATAGTCATACAGTAATAGTCATACAGTAATAGTCATACAGTAGTAGTCTTACAGTAATACTCTCACAGTAATAGTCATACAGTAATAGTCTTACAGTAATAGTCTTACAGTAATAGTCATACAGTAATAGTCTTACAGTAATAGTCTTACAGTAATAGTCATACAGTAATAGAGTTACAGTAATAGTCCTACAGTAATAGTCATACAGTAATAGTCTTACAGTAATACTCTCACAGTAATAGTCATACAGTAATAGTCATACAGTAATAGTCATACAGTAATAGTCATACAGTAGTAGTCTTACAGTAATACTCTCACAGTAATAGTCATACAGTAATAGTCTTACAGTAATAGTCTTACAGTAATAGTCATACAGTAATAGTCTTACAGTAATAGTCTTACAGTAATAGTCATACAGTAATAGAGTTACAGTAATAGTCCTACAGTAATAGTCTTACAGTAATAGTCTTACAGTAATAGTCATACAGTAATAGTCTTACAGTAATAGTCCTACAGTAATAGTCCTACAGTAATAGTCTTACAGTAATAGTCTTACAGTAATAGTCATACAGTAATAGTCATACAGTAATAGTCTTACAGTAATAGTCATACAGTAATAGTCCTACAGTAATAGTCTTACAGTAATAGTCATACAGTAATAGTCATACAGTAATAGTCATACAGTAATAGTCATACAGTAATAGTCTTACAGTAGTAGTCATACAGTAATAGTCCTACAGTAATAGTCATACAGTAATAGTCTTACAGTAATAGTCATACAGTAATAGTCCTACAGTAATAGTCTTACAGTAATAGTCCTACAGTATTACTCTCACAATAATAGTCTTACATTAATAGTCCTACAGTAATAGTCTTACAGTAATAGTCCTACAGTAATAGTCCAACAGTAATAATCATCGAGTAACAGTCCAACAGTAATAGTCCTACATCAATACTCTCACAGTAATAGTCCTACAGTAATAGTCCAACAGTAATAGTCTTACAGTAATAGTCTTACATTAATAGTCCTACAGTAATAGTCCAACAGTAATAATCCTCGAGTAACAGTCCAACAGTAATAGTCCTACATCAATACTCTCACAGTAATAGTCTTACAGTAATAGTCCGACGTAATAGTCCTACATCAATACTCTCACAGTAATAGTCTTACAGTAATAGTCCTACAGTAATACTCTCACAGTAATAGTCCTACAGTAATAGTCTTACAGTAATATAGTCCTACAGTAATAGTCCAACAGTAATAGTCATACAGTAGTAGTCTTACAGTAATACTCTCACAGTAATAGTCATACAGTAATAGTCTTACAGTAATAGTCTTACAGTAATAGTCATACAGTAATACTCATACAGTAATAGTCCAACAGTATGTAAGTCAGTCCTAATCAGTCTTACAGTAATAGTCCTACATCAATACTCTCACAGTAATAGTCTTACAGTAATAGTCCTACAGTAATACTCTCACAGTAATAGTCTTACAGTAATAGTCTTACAGTAATAGTCTTACAGTAATAGTCCTACAGTACAGTAATAGTCTTACAGTAATAGTCTTACAGTAATAGTCATACAGTAATAGTCATACAGTAATAGTCTTACAGTAATAGTCCTACAGTAATACTCTCACAGTAATAGTCCTACAGTAATGCTCTCACAGTAATAGTCTTACAGTAATAGTCTTACAGTAATAGTCTTACATTAATAGTCTTACAGTAATAGTCTTACAGTAATAGTCTTACAGTAATAGTCCTACAGTAGTAGTCCAACAGTAATAGTCCAACAGTAATAGTCCAACAGTAATAATCCTCGAGTAACAGTCCAACAGTAATAGTCCTACATCAATACTCTCACAGTAATAGTCTTACAGTAATAGTCCAACGTAATAGTCCTACATCAATACTCTCACAGTAATAGTCTTACAGTAATAGTCCTACAGTAATAGTCTTACAGTAATAGTCCTACAGTAATAGTCTTACAGTATTAGTCCTACAGTAATAGTCTTACAGTAATAGTCCTACAGTAATAGTCCTACAGTAATAGTCCTACAGTAATAGTCTTACAGTAATAGTCCTACAGTAATAGTCTTACAGTAATAGTCCTACAGTAACAGTCCAACAGTAATAGTCCTACATCAATACTCTCACAGTAATAGTCCTACATCAATACTCTCACAGTAATAGTCTTACAGTAATAGTCCTACATCAATACTCTCACAGTAATAGTCTTACAGTAATACTCCAACAGTAATAGTCCAACAGTAATAATCCTAGAGTAACAGTCTAACAGTAATAGTCCTACATCAGTAATAGTCCTACAGTTAAAATTCATACACGCACACACACAGCAGTGAAAGCTTAATCCTATTGCAGAGAGCAAGATAGTGTGTATGCTGTGGGGATCTGCTGAGAGAGCAGAAACAGGGGATTGCAGGGTGTCACATGTGACCCACTTGGCCAGTCAGGACATAGGGACAGGTGATCTGCTGTTTCTGTCATAACCACACACACAGAGGATCATCTCCCAGAAGACTTATCCACCATCCCCAAATTACACACAAACACCACCCATATACAGTACAGAGACAGAATGACTTAACTATACACAGACCACCATATAGTATACAGAGATAGAATGACTTAACTATACACAGACCACCATATAGTATACAGAGATAGAATGACTTAACTATACACAGACCACCATATAGTATACAGAGATAGAATGACTTAACTATACACAGACCACCATATAGTATACAGAGATAGAATGACTTAACTATACACAGACCACCATATAGTATACAGAGATAAGAGGACATTGCTACAGCATCACTTTTCATGCACAGATACCACTCTTGTATTAGAGGGGAAGAGATAGCGACAGCATATTATGAGTTGCCACAAAGCCCCACGGGTCCGCATCACACTACCAATGTGAGAAGATGAGTGAGCTCCCAGCTTCTCACACCACAGACAATTGACCATGTATGGAGAATAGACACAGTCTGTTCTTCCCTTGCATAAACCTCATTATGTTAGCAGTATCTTTCCCTGGCCTATCATCACATCTTTCACAGGGATGACAACCACTTGAATGGACACAGAAACAGCTTACACATCCCAAAGACATGATCAATTCCTGTTTTGATTGTTGTGTCAACGTTGAGTTCTGTGTTCTTATTGTCAAGCTCTGGATTCTGCCCGGCTCATGTGACCTCACTTTGTTTACGGCAGGATGGATAGAAGGCATTGTGCTACAGCTGAGGGGATACTCTGACTGGCTGGCTAAAGGAGAACATAGCCTACCTGATCGCTCTGAGACATCCGCATGGTCCTAAAGCACCCTGTTTCCTCGTTTTGTATCATATTCCAATGATAAAACTGGGGGGAACAAAAATGCAATTTCAGAATGCTGGGGGGTCATGTAATTTAGGAGATGGAAATTGTCCAAATTACTGTATCCGACAGTCCTTGTATCTGCATACAATATAGCATCTCCAAATCTGTCCTCTCCTCTTTACAGGTGATAAAACATGGATTCTAAATGTCATGACTGTAGTGGTACTGTAGATCCTCTGGATGAGGCTGAGGGGGTCGTCGTCATGCCAATGGATGGGAACACGAGGGCATTGCTACCTTTCATTTATGTTTACACATGAATGGAATCTAATCTGTGAAATAGGCCACAGAGGACTATAAAAGCTTTCATAGCCATTTCATAACCCCACAGCCGAGAACTTCACCTCTAATTCACTTTTACAGAGCTATAATGTTCTGCCACTCCTGTGTCATATAAACAGAGACTAAATGAATGACAGTCTTGTAAATTACAGGCTGCCCCCCCCCCCCCCCCCCCCCCCCCCCCCCCCGGGCCTTGGCGTATGTTCCATGACGCTGAACACAGAAAGCTAAACTCCCAGCGCTGCTCTCCCATTGGTCGGTTTGAATAATAAGGCCTGGGCGAGGACATACTGTACGTGAGGAGGCGTCTCGGAACTGACACTGGAACTTAATTAACACGTAGAATTGATTGATCACAGCACTGCAGGGAAATCATCTCACATCTTCAGCCGTTTTCAGCAATAGGTAACAATAAATAAGGAATCAGTAAATATCTCAGATATACGCCAGAGTTGAAATGCGAGACATTAAACGTGACAGGGAAATATGTGACATTCAATCAATAAAACTCATATCAATGAAAATGCAGTGCTTAAAGTGGCAGGGTGTCACTTGGTTCCATTTTATATTCAACTGAATGTTCATGTAAAAGGATACAAGGTCCAACAAGGAGATGAGTGAAATAGAGTAGATTGTGTTGACACATTTTCTCTCAGAAATTAGCCTTTCAGGGGAAGAATTGATCCGAGACAGGCGCTTCTATAAAAAGGAAATCCCAGGTAATTTCCTTTTTCATTATAAAAAGCGTGAAGGAATTAGAGCTGAATGGACCTGCCCATATGTGTTGACAGGAGAACCTTGGTGAGAAAGAGACCCTGGCTTCCCAACCGTTAGAGAAAGAGAAGAGAGAACCATGCAGAATGGAGAAAGGAGAGACAGCCTGGTTCTCTTCCAGGACTCCTGCACCACGCCAGTTCTCCAACGCCAGTACTCTGAACCCAACAAAGGCTGCACCCCTCTGGGAGCCAGCTTACATCCTCCTACTGCCATTCCACCCAGAAACAAAAACAACAACCCCTTAACTTGGCAGCTAGTCCCCTTTCCACCAATAACGATTCACTCTACTATTTCTGCATGTTGCAGACACAGAAACAGGTTGATTGTGCCTCCTTTCACCAATTCCAGCTCCTTCAGTAACTAGCAAACGAAAAGGGAAGAAGTGGCACAAAGACAACAAGAGAGCAGTGTTTTCACTGAGAGACGTCAAATGGGGATACAGTGAACAGGGAGCTGTAGAGAGCAGAGAGCCTGTAGAGGGTTTTTCCCAAACGTTCTCCAAAGAGCACCAGTGAATAGGGCCACACGCTGTGAGACTGTTAGGCTCTGAGACAGACGTGAGGAGGCTTGACAGCCCGTCAACTGCCACCATGTTGTAAGACTTCCTGCATTTACAATGGCACACTCACTCCACAAGGGATTTATCAACAGCCCTAGTTACCTCCTAACGCGTCAGTCAGTCGCACGGTTGGTTCCTTGGTGCCATTCGAAATGAAGGCGAAGAGTACCAAGGGGACGAAGAGTACCAAGGGGACGAAGAGTACCAAGGGGACGAAGGATACGAAGGTTGCGAAGAGTATAAAGAAACACTGTTGGTGGATTTGAAACTTCCCAAGTTAATATGGACAATCTTATTTCTCCTGGTACGGAACCTTCACAACAGATCCCAAGACATCAAAACAGTGAATCATCACTCTATAAAGCATCATCTGCCCTTTTTAACAACATTTCCAGTAAAATGTGACACGGTGCAAAATAGAAATTGTTTGAATAAGCCTGTTTTGTAAAGGAGGAAGTCCACAGCACCATTTCAGGGGGAACTACCTTTCCTCAAATGTCTGATCAAGTGTTACACTATTTGCATGTTCAAATGTCATGGAATGCACCCTGGGACATTATCCACCGTTTACCATTTTTTTGTGTGGCTTTAAGCATAACGATCAGCAGTCTAACATCATAATTCAACATGATCACTTGGCTCCTTACTGCATAGCCCCTGTCTCAGTGTAGGTAGAGAGAGTGGAGAGAGAGAGAGAGAGAGAGAGAGAGAGAGAGAGAGAGAGAGGAGAGAGAGAGAGAGGAGAGAGAGAGAGAGAGAGAGAGAGAGAGAGAGAGAGAGAGAGAGAGAGAGAGAGAGAGAGAGAGAGAGAGAGAGAGAGAGAGAGAGAGAGAGAGAGAGAGAGAGAGAGAGAGAGAGAGAGAGAGAGAGAGAGAGAGAGAGAGAGAGAGAGAGAGAGAGAGAGAGAGAGAGAGAGAGAGAGAGAGAGAGAGAGAGAGAGAGAGAGAGAGAGAGAGAGAGAGAGAGAGAGAGAGAGAGAGAGAGAGAGAGAGAGAGAGAGAGAGAGAGAGAGAGAGAGAGAGAGAGAGAGAGAGAGAGAGAGAGAGAGAGAGAGAGAGAGAGAGAGAGGAGAGAGAGAGAGAGAGAGAGAGAGAGAGAGAGAGAGAGAGAGAGAGAGAGAGAGAGAGAGAGAGAGAGAGAGAGAGAGAGAGAGAGAGAGAGAGAGAGAGAGAGAGAGAGAGAGAGAGAGAGAGAGAGAGAGAGAGAGAGAGAGAGAGAGAGAGTGGAGAGAGAGAGAGAGAGAGAGAGAGAGAGAGAGAGAGAGAGAGAGAGAGAGAGAGAGAGAGAGAGAGAGAGAGAGAGAGAGAGAGAGAGAGAGAGAGAGGAGAGAGAGAGAGAGAGAGAGAGAGAGAGAGAGAGGAGAGAGAGAGAGAGAGAGAGAGAGAGAGAGAGAGAGAGAGAGAGAGAGAGAGAGAGAGAGAGAGAGAGAGAGAGAGAGAGAGAGAGAGAGAGAGAGAGAAAGAGAGAGAGAGAGAGAGAGAGAGAGAGAGAGAGAGAGAGAGAGAGAGAGAGAGAGAGAGAGAGGGGATAGGAGAACACTGGTTGAGGAAATCTCCTTATGGGAGTTGCCAGTCCATTGTCTCTGCCTTTAGATTGACTGTCTCATTTATAAAACAATCTCTCCAATTTCCCCACAGACTGAAAACCTGCAGAAGGAAGAGAGTGTATACAGTAAACCCAGGGCGGGAGATGACTGGAGATTGTTGTTATGGAGATAAACTCAGAATGTGTATAGTTGTCAGGGGAGATATGGCAAAAAGGAAAATAAGATGATCTCTTCCTCTCTGGTTTGTGTCCTTAATAAAAATGATGCAGTGCTCTGCGTGTAAATCGATAGTTAAACGGCTTTGTGTGTTCTCTGTGAGAAGCTATAGTCTCATATGTTCTATGAAGCAATGCCTCTTTCTCTGTAACAGATCATGCATGGTAATAATGCAGTGACTCATTTTAATTACTCAGCTGGCCTGTTTCACACAACTAAAGATATTCCGTTAATGATATTCCGTTAATGATGAGTGACTGTGATAGAGTTCATCCATAAGGATAGCATTGAAGAGTAGGCTACAGCTGCACAACACTGAGATGATCCTGAAATGAAAGTAAGTACAGTAATCGATCGTGGCTTAGGCACTGAGTTTCACTCAAGAAGGATCTGACTTGAAACAGGATCAACACTCAAAGTCATGGAAAACCAATTCATTGATCGGGTACAACACAACATCCTGTCCCTCAAAGACAACAATACATCTGGATTCGGTTGATCAAATGATCACAGTCAGAATGTCACACTGACGGTAGGAGGCCATCACTGAAGAGGAATCCATACAGCACCTCACTAGCTCATACTTTGTCTGTTTAATAACTGTCACTTTCCCTAATAGTAAGTGCTCTGATCTAAGTAATGTGGACGGCAGTAAGTCATCACGGGTGAGAGCTGTCACTCGATGAATAGAGGTAAGGATGTTGCTACTGGTAATTATTTTCAGAGATGCCTTTCGGCCTTCCCCCCCTCGAGCATCTGTAACAAAGCTGTAGTAATCAATGGCAGCAACCGTCAATGTCAGCAGCATCCACACTGCTACCATGTGGGATTGGCAATGTTAACACATGTTTCCCATGCCAATAAAGCCCTTGAATTAAATTGAATTGAATTGAGAGAGAGAGGGAGTCGGAGAGAGTCGGAGAGAGAGAGAGAGAGAGAGAGAGAGAGAGAGAGAGAGAGAGAGAGAGAGAGAGAGAGAGAGAGAGAGAGAGAGAGAGAGAGAGAGAGAGAGAGAGAGAGGGAGGGAGGAGGAGAGAGGGAGAGTCGGAGAGAGAGAGAGGGAGAGAGAGGGAGAGAGAGAGAGGGAGGGAGGAGAGAGAGGGAGAGTCGGAGAGAGAGAGAGGGAGAGAGAGAGAGAGAGAGAGAGAGAGAGAGAGAGAGAGAGAGAGAGAGAGAGAGAGGGGGAGAGAGAAAGATAGAGGGAGGGAGGGAGGGATAGAGAGAGAGATAGAGGGAGAGAGAGAGAAGGATAGGTAACCTAGCGGTTAAGAAGTTGGGCCAGTAAGCGAAGGTTTGCTGGTTCGAATCTCCGAGCGGACTAGGTAAAAAATCTATCAGTGTGCACTTGAACATGGCACTTAATCCTAATTGCTCTTGTAAGTCTGGATAAGAGTGTCTACTAAATAAGAGAGAGGGTAAAAATATTAGTCATAGCAGGTCTGACACCCTGTCACGTTCTGACCCTTATTTCCTTTGTTTTGTATTCATTATTTAGTATGGTCAGGGCTTGAGTTGGGGTGGGCAGTCTATGTTTGATTTTCTATGATTTGGGGATTTCTATGTTTCGGCCTAGTATGGTTCTCAATCAGAGGCAGGTGTCACTAGTTGTCTCTGATTGAGAATCATACTTAAGTAGCCTGGGTTGCACTGTTTGTTTGTGGGTGATTATCTATGTTGATTGCTTGTTTCAGCACAGTTCTCATTAGCTTCAGATGAAGAGGAGGATGACCGTGACACATCCAGAGCCCTGGTTCATTTCCTCCCCTGGCTCGAGTCCGTCAATGAAGATAAGAGTCATTTCAGCCTAGGAATGACTGCCCTATACGTTTTAAAAACCCTCGTAGTCACAGAAACCAGGACATTGATTTCGAATTTCTTCGTTTAAGAAGAAAGGCCTCTCTAGCCTCCTCCATGTTAGAATCCTCTCTGCCAACAGCTCATTATCAACCACACACATAATCCTTCAAATTGGCTACAAATGCCAGCCTAAAGAGCTAAGCTGCAGAAAACATTTAGGAAACCTTAAACAAATATTTTCTTTACTGATATTCCTAGTGAAATGTGGTATCCTGTTTGTGCGGGGTAGTAGTCCATGTTAATAGTAGGCTAAGTGCAGCGTTTCTGTCTGCCTTTGAATAAATCTATGTAGACACAATGCTGCTCTTTGACTTTCCCCTCGTTCTATTAATTTGTGGGAAGTTTTAGTGTTGTGTTTGTCCAAAGCCCCCAGCCATGTGAAGTGAACTGGTGTCATGAAGCTCACTGTCAGAACCAGGGAAAAAAGTCAATGTTGTAGCAAACTACTATGCTGTGGTCGCATATTAAATGGGTGTAAATACTGTGGGAAATTCCTGCCAGAAGAGGTAGAGGTATCATATTAGAATATATCTGACATGCAGGTTTAGCCATGCAGCACCCATCACTAGCTGGCACAGGCACAAAGTCATAAAATCAGATTTTAAACCTAATCCTAACCTTAACCCTAACCTTAACCACACTGCTAACCCTAATGCCTATCCATAACCTTAAATTAAAAACTTTGCAGCTGGCCTATCGCTCGGTTCAGCCTCCAGGACAACTCATGACAATAAATGTTAATGTGCAAGAAATAATGGAATATTTTGTAATAAACAGCTGCTCCATTGTTACTGAGAAAGGATGTCAACAAGTCCACTATACTGTCCTTATGAAACAAGCTTCACAGACAGACAAGAGGCTTCACAGACAGATGGGAGGTTTCACAGAGTATACTGTCCTTATGAAACAAGCTTCACAGACAGACAGGAGGCTTCACAGACAGATGGGAGGTTTCACAGAGTATACTGTACTTTCAATGCTCAGACGCTTGGGCCCTTGGGTATTAAGGGTTAAGTGGACAAACCTACAGCTGCTGTGAACTGGCCAATGATGGCCAATGGTCACGCATTAAGCACTTGTCAGAAGGAAGCAGTGAATTGCAGCGCAGGACGACGGGTCAACACACAAGACAAAGTGCTGTTGCCATAAGACGACAGTCTGGAGGGAAGGAATGAAGGAGCACAGGAGGGGATGGGAGCTACATTCCCTTGCAGCGAGCGGCAGGTTGAGAGAATGGTCATGTTACAGCATCTGTGTCATGTTTGTCATTTATTATCATGTCTTGTCCCTGTGCTCCCCATTCTGTTCGTTTCCCCTCTGCTGGTCTTATTGGGTTCTTTCCCTCTTTCTATCCCTCTCTCTCCCCCTCCCCCTCTCACTCTCTCGCTCTCTCTTCTCTCTATCGTTCCGTTCCTGCTCCCAGCTGTTCCTATTCCCCTAATCATCATTTAGTCTTCCCACACCTGTTCCCGATCCTTTCCCCTGATTAGAGTCCCTATTTATTCCTTTGTGTTCCGTTCCTGTCCCGTCGGTTCCTTGTTTTGTATTCACCATGCTGTGATTGTGTTTCGCCCTGTCCTGTCGTGTTTTTTGCCTTCATCAGATGCTGCGTGTGAGCAGGTGTCTCTGTCTACTACGGCCTGCGCCTACCCGAAGCGACCTGCAGTCTGTGGCCGCTTCTCCAGTTATTCCCCTCTACAGACTAGAGGATTTCTGTTATTCCCTGTTTGGACTTAAATAAACTCTGTTTCTGTTAAGTCGCTTTTGGGTCCTCTTTCACCTGCATGACAGAAGGAACCGACCAAGGAATGGACCCAGCGACTTCAGACGCTCGTTACACTGCCGTCGAGATCCAAGGAGCCATGCTCGGCAGACACGAGCAGGAATTGTCTGCTGCTCGCCATGCCGTGGAGAACCTGGCCGCTCAGGTTTCCGACCTCTCTGGACAGTTCCAGAGTCTACGTCTCGTGCCACCTGTTACTTCCTGGCCTGCCGAGCCTCCAGAACCTAGGGTTAATAACCCACCTTGCTACTCCGGGCAGCCCACTGAGTGCCGCTCCTTTCTCACGCAGTGTGAGATTGTGTTCTCTCTCCAACCCAACACATACTCTAGAGAGAGAGCTCGGGTTGCTTACGTCATTTCACTCCTTACTGGCCGGGCTCGAGAATGGGGCACAGCTATCTGGGAGGCAAGGGCTGATTGCTCTAACAAGTTCCAGAACTTTAAAGAGGAGATGATTCGGGTTTTTGACCGTTCAGTTTTTGGTAGGGAGGCTTCTAGGGCCCTGGCTTCCTTATGCCAAGGTGAACGGTCCATAACGGATTATTCTATTGAGTTTCGCACTCTTGCTGCCTCTAGTGAGTGGAACGAGCCGGCGCTGCTCGCTCGTTTTCTGGAGGACTCCACGCAGTGGTTAAGGATGAGATTCTCTCCCGGGAGGTTCCATCAGATGTGGACTCTTTGATTGCTCTCGCCATCCGCATAGAACGACGGGTAGATCTTCGTCACCGGGCTCGTGGAAGAGAGCTCGCATCAACGGTGTTTCCCTGCTCCGCATCGCAACCATCTCCCTCCTCTGGCTTTGAGACTGAGCCCATGCAGCTGGGAGGGATTCGCATCTCGACTAAGGAGAGGGAACGGAGGATCACCAACCGCCTGTGCCTCTATTGCGGAGTTGCTGGACATTTTGTTAATTCATGTCCAGTAAGAGGCCAGAGCCCATCAGTAAGCGGAGGGCTACTGGTGAGCGCTACTACTCAGGTCCCTTCATCTAGATCTTGTACTACTATGTCGGTCCATCTACGCTGGACCGGTTCGGGTGCTACATGCAGTGCCTTGATTGACTCTGGGGCTGAGGGTTGTTTCATGGACGAAGCATGGGTTCGGAAACATAACATTCCTTTCAGACCGTTAGACAGGCCTACGCCCATGTTTGCCTTAGATGGTAGTCATCTTCCCAGTATCAAATTTGAGACACTACCTTTAACTCTCACAGTATCTGGTAACCACAGTGAGACTATTTCTTTTTGATTTTCCGTTCACCGTTTACACCTGTTGTTTTGGGTCATCCCTGGCTAGTATGTCATAATCCTTCTATTAATTGGTCTAGTAATTCTATCCTATCCTGGAACGTTTCTTGTCATGTGAAGTGTTTAATGTCTGCCATCCCTCCCGTTTCTTCTGTCCCTACTTCTCAGGAGGAACCTGGCGATTTGACAGGAGTGCCGGAGGAATATCATGATCTGCGCACGGTCTTCAGTCGGTCCCGAGCCAACTCCCTTCCTCCTCACCGGTCGTATGATTGTAGTATTGATCTCCTTCCGGGGACCACTCCTCCTCGAGGTAGACTATACTCTCTGTCGGCTCCCGAACGTAAGGCTCTCGAGGATTATTTGTCTGTGTCTCTTGACGCCGGTACCATAGTGCCTTCTTCTTCTCCGGCCGGGGCGGGGTTCTTTTTTGTTAAGAAGAAGGACGGTTCTGCGCCCTGCGTGATTATCGAGGGCTGAATGACATAACGGTTAAGAATCGTTATCCGCTTCCCCTTATGTCATCAGCCTTCGAGATTCTGCAGGGAGCCAGGTGCTTTACTAAGTTGGACCTTCGTAACGCTTACCATCTCGTGCGCATCAGAGAGGGGGGACGAGTGGAAAACGGCGTTTAACACTCCGTTAGGGCATTTTGAGTACCGGGTTCTGCCGTTCGGTCTCGCCAATGCGCCAGCTGTTTTTCAGGCATTAGTTAATGATGTTCTGAGAGACATGCTGAACATCTTTGTTTTTGTCTATCTTGACGATATCCTGATTTTTTCTCCGTCACTCGAGATTCATGTTCAGCACGTTCGACGTGTTCTACAGCGCCTTTTAGAGAATTGTCTCTACGTAAAGGCTGAGAAGTGCTCTTTTCATGTCTCCTCCGTTACTTTTCTCGGTTCCGTTATTTCCGCTGAAGGCATTCAGATGGATTCCGCTAAGGTCCAAGCTGTCAGTGATTGGCCCGTTCCAACACGTGTCGAGTTGCAGCGCTTTTTAGGTTTCGCTAATTTCTATCGGCGTTTCATTCGTAATTTCGGTCAAGTTGCTGCCCTCTCACAGCTCTTACTTCTGTCAAGACGTGTTTTAAGTGGTCCGGTTCCGCCCAGGGAGCTTTTGATCTTCTTAAAGAACGTTTTACGTCCGCTCCTATCCTCGTTACTCCTGACGTCACTAGACAATTCATTGTCGAGGTTGACGCTTCAGAGGTAGGCGTGGGAGCCATTCTATCCCAGCGCTTCCAGTCTGACGATAAGGTTCATCCTTGCGCTTATTTTTCTCATCGCCTGTCGCCATCTGAGCGCAACTATGATGTGGGTAACCGTGAACTGCTTTCATCTGCTTAGCCCTAGGCGAATGGCGACAGTGGTTGGAGGGGGCGACCTGTTCCTTTTGTCGTTTGGACAGACCATAAGAACCTTGAGTACATCCGTTCTGCCAAACGACTTAATGCCCGTCAAGCTCGTTGGGCGTTGTTTTTCGCTCGTTTCGAGTTTGTGATTTCTTACCGTCCGGGTAGCAAGAACACCAAGCCTGATGCCTTATCCCGTCTGTTTAGTTCTTCTGTGGCTTCTACTGATCCCGAGGGGATTCTTCCTTATGGGCGTGTTGTCGGGTTAACAGTCTGGGGAATTGAAAGACAGGTTAAGCAAGCACTCACGCACACTGCTCTTGTCCTAGTAACCTCCTTTTCGTTCCTGTTTCCACTCGTCTGGCTGTTCTTCAGTGGGCTCACTCTGCCAAGTTAGCTGGTCATCCCGGTGTTCGAGGCACTCTTGCGTCTATTCGCCAGCGCTTTTGGTGGCCGACTCAGGAGCGTGACACGCGCCGCTTCGTGGCTGCTTGTTCGGACTGCGCGCAGACTAAGTCGGGTAACTCTCCTCCTGCCGGTCGTCTCAGACCGCTCCCCATTCCTTCTCGACCATGGTCTCACATCGCCTTAGACTTCATTACCGGTCTGCCTTTGTCTGCGGGGAAGACTGTGATTCTTACGGTTGTCGATAGGTTCTCTAAGGCGGCACATTTCATTCCCCTCGCTAAACTTCCTTCCGCTAAGGAGACGGCACAAATCATTATTGAGAATGTATTCAGAATTCATGGCCTTCCGTTAGACGCCGTTTCAGACAGAGGCCCGCAATTCACGTCACAGTTTTGGAGGGAGTTCTGTCGTTTGATTGGTGCGTCCGTCAGTCTCTCTCCCATCACTAGCCAGGCACAAAGTCATAAAATCAGTTTCATCCCCAGTCTAACGGTCAAGCAGAGAGGGCCAATCAGACGATTGGTCGCATACCACGCAGCCTTTCTTTCAGAAACCCTGCGTCTTGGGCAGAACAGCTCCCCTGGGCAGAATACGCTCACAACCTTAAATCTGCTACCGGGTTATCTCCGTTTCAGAGTAGTCTGGGTTACCAGCCTCCTCTGTTCTCATCCCAGCTTGCCGAGTCCAGCGTTCCCTCCGCTCAAGCGTTTGTCCAACGTTGTGAGCGCACCTGGAGGAGGGTGAGGTCTGCACTTTGCCGTTACAGGGCACAGACGGTGAGAGCCGCCAATAAACGCAGGATTAAGAGTCCAAGGTATTGTTGCGGCCAGAGAGTGTGGCTTTCCACTCGCAACCTTCCTCTTACGACAGCTTCTCGTAAGTTGACTCCGCGGTTCATTGGTCCGTTCCGTGTCTCCCAGGTCGTCAATCCTGTCGCTGTGCGACTGCTTCTTCCGCGACATCTTCGTCGCGTCCATCCTGTCTTCCATGTCTCCTGTGTTAAGCCCTTTCTTCGCACCCCGTTCGTCTTCCCTCCCCCTCCCGTCCTTGTCGAGAGCGCACCTATTTACAAGGTACATAAGATCATGGACATGCGTTCTCGGGACGGGGTCACCAATACTTAGTGGATTGGGAGGGTTACGGTCCTGAGGAGAGGAGTTGGGTTCCGTCTCGGGACGTGCTGGACCGTTCACTCATCGATGATTTCCTCCGTTGCCGCCAGGATTCCTCCTCGAGTGCGCCAGGAGGCGCTTGAGTGGGGGGTACTGTCATGTTTGTCATTTATTATCATGTCTTGTCCCTGTGCTCCCCATTCTGTTCGTTTCCCTCTGCTGGTCTTATTGGGTTCTTTCCCTCTTTCTATCCCTCTCTCTCCCCCTCCCCCTCTCACTCTCTCGCTCTCTCTTCTCTCTATCGTTCCGTTCCTGCTCCCAGCTGTTCCTATTCCCCTAATCATCATTTAGTCTTCCCACACCTGTTCCCGATCCTTTCCCTGATTAGAGTCCCTATTTATTCCTTTGTGTTCCATTCCTGTCCCGTCGGTTCCTTGTTTTGTATTCACCATGCTGTGATTGTGTTTCGCCCTGTCCTGTCGTGTTTTTTGCCTTCATCAGATGCTGCGTGTGAGCAGGTGTCTCTGTCTACTACGGCCTGCGCCTACCCGAAGCGACCTGCAGTCTGTGGCCGCTTCTCCAGTTATTCCCCTCTACAGACTAGAGGATTTCTGTTATTCCCTGTTTGGACTTAAATAAACTCTGTTTCTGTTAAGTCGCTTTTGGGTCCTCTTTCACCTGCATGACAATCTGCATGTAACCAAGGGAACATACTTTTATGCAATATGTATATGGTAGGAACCATCAAAGTAGCTATTCACTTCACACCCCCACCTTTCCAGAAGCTCTTTCCACAAAGTGCCCAGGCAATACCTCTAGTCTAGACCCTAGAGACTGTGTGGATGTGGCATTGTAACACATTGTAACTCTTGGGAGAGCCACTCCAGATTGATCACCATGTTGAGGCAGCAAAGGGCTATAGCATCTTTCTCAGGGCCTGGCCGGCCGGCAGATCCCTGTAAACTCACTACCTCACTCATCAGACTGCAGCATTCAGCAGCACGTTGACTGGATGAGAGCTGCTGTGAGCTGCAGGGAAGAGGAAAACAAATTCCAAGTGACCTGACTATTTCATTTCCAACATCATGGCTGTGATCAATCTCTCCTGCCGTGAGCCCCCTACACAACGGAGACAATCATTCACTACTTGAGAGGCAGCTATGGGAGTATTGACTGAAGGAAGATGACAGTGTGTGTGTGTGTGTGTGTGTGTGTGTGTGTGTGTGTGTGTGTGTGTGTGTGTGTGTGTGTGTGTGTGTGTGTGTGTGTGTGTGCGTGCGTGCGTGCGTGCGTGCGTGCGTGCGTGCGTGCGTGCGTGTGCGTGTGCGTGTGCGTGTGCCTGTGTCTGTGTGTGTGTCTGTGTCTGTGTCTGTGTCTGTGTGTTTGTGTGCCTGTAAATGTGTGTGTTTTCAGAGGACCTATGAGACTCACAGAGGCAAACAGCTGTCTAACAGCCATTATCGCAAGTGATGATTAACATTATCATCATTATGGCTGTCTCCTACAAGTGTCCTGAAGGATGCAAATCAATACAAGACTGAAATGGATTGATTGAAAATGATATGTGCTGAACAGAGGTAAAAGACCATGGATCTCGCACGGTGTATTACATCGATCCCCAGACAACGCTAGCTAGGCTAGTAAACAGAGTATCAAAACATAGCAGCGGAAGATACCGCGGACTGCAAAGCATAGATAATACAACGTATCACTGCGATCAATACTGCTAGCCTTGTGGTTTCAGATTGAATGAGTTGATCAGAGGCAGATATCTAATTATACTTGAATGTATGGAATTAGATCAGTGCCTTTTGAAATCCATCTCCGCTTCTTGTTCATTTGTTCCAATTGTGTCACCATATGTTTACGCCATGGCTGTCATGTACATCCAATCATTGATCGTACTCCTACTTCTTCACAAGCTGCTTTGAATTTAAAAAAAGCTCATCATGCTTCAGTATCAGACAATGTTCTGTCAGTGTGAAGCAATTAACTGCAGAAGGTTAACAGTTTGGGTTGCACTTAACAAAGGACTTCAGTCAGTGCTGCTCTGGCCAACGGCATGCAAATTGTGCTTGATTATCCAAAGTGGTTTACTTTACACTTAGCCTATATGCAAGCCATTCACTCTGTTTTTCAGGTGGATTTTTGGGCCTAACACATGGCTATTGGTCCTGTTCCATCAACGTCTATGGGCTGTCATTGCTGACAGATCACTGCCATATTTAACATCCTTTAATATAAATTATGAAGTCAAGTGCATGGCTCTAATTGAATTGCTGGGGCCTATTATTGGTCAAACTGTGAGTATCCCCATTGGGGTCAGCAGCAGCGAGGTACCAATTCCTTACTGATGGATTCATCCTGACATCCTCCCTGTACTTTCGTCTGTTGAGGAAGACGAGGAGCGTAGATTTAATTGACTGCCAGGACGTCCTTGGATGTGTTTCCTGACGGAAAATACGGCGAGCCGTGCGATGTGGTCCACAACTACAGTACGCAGTGTCCTAAATGGCACCCTATTCCCTACATTGCACCCTATTCCCTACATTGCACTTCCTGCACTTCCCATAGGGCTCTGGTCTAAGGTAGTGCACTATGTAGGGAGTAGGGTGCCATTTGAGACACAGCCGCACTGTAGTGGTGGAGTGACGGTGCTAGATAGAAGAATAGAAGGATAGAAAGATATATTCAGTGGCTGTGCTGTTTTGAAATAGTCTATAGGCCTGGCTGGTGAGGCAGATAGCATGCTAACTTGTCTTATTTACAGCAACTCTTCATCCGAAGTGGCACACTGAGACGTGAAACCATCAGTAACTGAGTTCCATCATCTCAGAGAGAAATTCTTTATTTCAGAGCTGCCATTGATTTGGTGGAAAATAAACAACCCCAGGAAGAGATTGGCTGTTCCATATTTGAATCATAATTCAAATGAGGCTGTAAAAGAAGCTGGAAGTTAGTTTGAATATTTTGTCATAATTACTAGGTGAGTCAGCTGACAGGAATCATTTGTCTTTTAAACGTGTCTGTCACTAAGGAACGGTACTAAAGAGCAGAGATATATCCTGCGGTAGAGGAGGAGTTTGAGATATCACATTTGCATCAATCATTGTCAAGAGATTAGGCTAGAATCCACAGCAGTCATCAATGTTTGCTGGTGGGAAATCCAGGAGCAATTATACTAAGAATGAATATAGATGGCTGGGTCTGTTTATTTTAGTCATGGAATTTGGATTCTATCTTGGCTTAAGTGGACATTGTGGTGGTCACAGACCAGAGGTACCGTACCTTCAGGACTTAGCCTTCAATCAAATATTTCAAATCTTATTCGCAAAAATAATGATGTTAATTTATTGAAAATGTGTATATCACTGTGCTTTGCTGTAAGCTACATTTTATGTTCAACCCCTTTGATCATTCAAATTGTCAGAGTACATATTAAGGGATTTTTCTTAATTGAATTAATGTTGATATGCCACGAGAGGCCAGATGTGGCCCCAGGGCCAGTATTTAGGTATCACCACTCTGTATGGTTGTTTTCTAACTTGCCCCCTCTGTTCTCTCCCCTTATAGGATCAGCCAACTGCTTTGACACAAAATGGCCGACGTGGGTGCTTCCTCTAAGGCAGTGGATCCCAAACTTTTTATAGTCCTGTACCCCTTCAAACATGCAACCTCCAACTGCGTACCCCCTCTAGCACCAGGGTCAGCGCGCTCTCAAATGTTGTTTTTTTGCCATCATTGTAAGCCAGCTACACACACACTATACGATACATTTATTAAACATAAGAATGAGTGTTGTTGTCACAACCTGGCTCATGGGAAGTGACAAAGAGCTCTTATAGGACCAGGGCACAAATAATAATATCATAATAATGTCACGCCTTGGTCTTACTATTTTGTGTTTTCTTTATATATTTGGTCAGGCCAGGGTGTGACATGGGTTATTGTGGTGTGTTTTTTGTCTTGGGGTTTTGTGGGGCGTCGACGTAGTCTATGGCTGCCTGAGGCGGTTCTCAATCAGAGTCAGGTGATTCTCGTTGTCTCTGATTGGGAACCATATTTAGGCAGCCATATTCTGTGAGTGTTTTTGTGGGTGATTGTTCCTGTCTCTGTGTAGTTGTTCACCAGACAGTCTGTATAGGTTTTCTCGTTCCGTTTGTTGTTTTGTATATATATAGTTGTTTCATGTATCGTCTATTCTTCATTAAAGAACATGAGTAACCACCACGCTGCATTTTGGTCCGATCCTTGTTCTACCTCTTCGTCAGAGGAGGAGATAGAAGAACGCTGTTACAAATAATCAATCATTTTGCTCAATATTTAGCCATCTTACATATAAAACTGTATTTGTTTATCGAAAATTGTGAATAACTCACCACAGGTTAATGAGAAGGATGTGCTTGAAAGGATGTACATAACTCTGCAATGTTGGATTTTATTGGAGATTCTCAGTCTTAAATACTTTTCCACACACAGTCTGTGCCTGTATTTAGTTTATGCCAGTGAGGGCCGAGAATCCACTCTCACATAGGTATGTGGTTGCAAATGGCATCACTGTCTTAACAGACGATTAGCCAAGGCAGGATACTCTGAGCGCAGCCCAATGCAGAAATCTGGCAGTGGCTTCCTATTAAATTACATTTTCACAGAACCGCTTGTTGCAATTTCGATGAGACTCTCTTGTTCAGATATCGGTAGGTGGACTGGAAGCAAAGGCATGAAAGGGATAAGGAATCCAGTTGTTTGTGTCATCCGTTTCAGGAAAGTACCTGCGTAATTACACACCCAACTCACTCAGGTGCTTCGCTATATCACATTTGACATTGTCCGTAAGCTTGAGTTCATTTGCACACAACAAATCATACAATGATGGAAAGATCTGTGTGTTGTCCTTGTTAATGCAGACAGAGAAGAGCTCCAACTTCTTAATCAAAGCATCAATTTTGTCCTGCACATTGAATATAGTTGCGGAGAGTCCCTGTAATCCTATATTCAGATCACTCAGGCGAGAAAAAAGATCACCCAGTCATGCAAGGGGTCAGACAAGTGAAAATGATGGTCAGTAAAGAAAACTTTAAGCTCATCTCTCAATTTTTAAAAACGTGTCAATACTTTGCCCCTTGTAAAAGCATTACATGGTCACTGCCCATATCATTGCATAGTGCAGAAAATACACGAGAGTTCAGGGGCTTTGCTTTAACAAAGTTAACCATTTTCACTGTAGTAACCAAAATGTCTTTCAAGCTGTCAGGCATTCCTTTGGCAGCAAGAGCCTCTTGGTCGATGCTGCAGTGTACCCAAGTGTCGTCGGGAGCAACTGCTTGCATGCGCGTTACCACTCCTCTATGTCTCCTTGACATGGCTTTTGCAGCATCAGTACAGATACCAACACATCTTGACCACCAAAGTCCATTTGATGTCACAAATCTGTCCAGTACTTAAAAAATATCCTCTCTGGTTGTCCTGGTTTCCAGTAAACATAACAGGCCATATACCAGGAGCTGTGCCAGGCCCGCCACATCTGTTGACTCATCCAGCTGTAACGCATAGAATTCACTGACATGTATGCGAAGCAGTAATTGTTTCAAAACATCTCCTGCCATGTCACTGATGCGTCGTGAAACAGTGTTGTTTATGAAGGCATTGTTTGTATAGTTTTTTTGGCCTTTCCCCCAGCATTGTCCCAGCCATACCCACGGCAGCAAGAATAATTAAGTCCTCCACAATAGTATGGGGCTTGCCTGTCCCAGCCACTCGGTAGCTCACCATATAAGATGCTTCTAGCCCCTTCTTATTAATAGTATCTGTTGCTTTTATACATGTCTTATTACTCGTAAATTGTCTTAATTGTCGCTCAAAAAACTCCTATGGCTTATTTTTCAAATTGGCATGTTTTGTTTCTAAATGTCTGCGCAAGAGTGGAGGTTTCATCGAGTTGTGAGATAGTACTTTTGCACATATAACACACTGTGGCTGACGAAAGGCACTACTCCCAATATAAGTGAACTCCAAATCAATGTATTTCTCATCATATTTGCACCTCTTCGATGGTCCAATAGCACCGAACAACAGACAGGGACAAGTAAGATGGCAGTGGCTCTTCGGCTGTATCAGATTCACAACTGTCAGTGTCTATGCTAGCTGGGCTAAAAACAAATGTAGAAATCCTGATGCTAACATTGGATGTGGTCGTGGAAGCAGAACAACTTGTGTCGTCGACAGGTGCAGGCGTAGTACTGCGGGTAGTAGCAGTACTACTAGTAGAGCTGGTATGTGTCTCTATGGACGCGGGCCTTTCTATTTTTAACCATTTATCCATTTTCGAGCAAACAGAATGAGCAGCAGCTACATTTGGCTAAATACGGACCGTTTGTGGAATTCCCACGAAAGAGTAACGTTTAATGTGATTGGATGTTAATTATTTGACTCGGCTACCTGTATTGGTGTCACGCCCTGACCGTAGAGCTTTTTATGTCTCTATTTTGGGTTTGGTCAGGGTGTGATTTGGGTGGGCATTCTATGTTCTTTTTTCTATGTTTTTGTATTTCTTTGTTTTGGCCGGGTATGGTTCTCATTCAGGGACAGCTGTCTATCGTTGTCTCTGATTGGGAACCATACTTAGGTAGCCCTTTTCCCTCCTTTCTGTGTGGGAAGTTGACTTTGTTAGGGGCACTATAGCCCATGTAAGCTTCACGGTTGTTTCTTCATTTCTTGTTTTGTTGGCGTCATTTTAAATAAGAGAAAATGTACGCTCACCACGCAGCACCTTGGTCCATTTCGTTTGACGGCCGTGGCAATTTGACATTGTGTTGTTATTTCGCTGAACACTAGATGGTTTCATTTTATTTTTGGCAGTGAAACGAGGCTACTCAGGCGATAAAAAAAACTCACCTAAATGTATAGCCCCGTTGGAAAATATAAACGGACTGTTTGAAAATGTGAAGACATTAAAAATATATATATATTTTAAAATGTGAATCACATTTTTATTTGGCATACCCCCGATGGCATTGTGTGTACCCCTAGGGGAATACCTGCTCTAAGGTGATGACAAATGATGCATGTCTGCTGAGTCTGGTCAACACCTAGTCTAAAGATGACTGGGTTGCTATTGTGATATCTGGGAATATAATGAGAGGAAACAGAAGGAGAGATGAAACCCTACTGTATCCGTTGTATTCACATCCATTTCCATTGTATCGAATTAATTCATTAAAGTCTACTGAAAGTGTCTTGCCTTGTTAGCGAGAAGCACAGCTGCTTTAGAACCAAGTTTAATTCAGAGTACATCATTCCATTCAAATCATTGCTAGGTTACCCAACAGTGGCTGTTCAGGCTTTCCCCCCTATTGAATCTACCACCAAGTATGGTCAAAACACAATGTCAAAGCTGACAACACTGTCCACAAACAGTGTTTCGAAACGGGGACATTTCCTCTACAGAAGGACTGAATAAAATGGAAATAATAACAGGCAGAAAAAAACATTTCATACTCTGTGATCAACTGGTTCGGGGTCTAGAGGCCTTCTATCACCTGCAGCGATTCTCTCCTGAATGTGATGTGTTGCATTAAACAAATTCTCTGTTTGATCAACCATTTATTCAACAGCAGCACTCTAACTAACAAAGAGGATATTATGGATGACAAATGGGAAAACGTCCCTGTTTTGTAGGGTCAGGCGTTTAGACAACACATGTCCTGTAATGTCTATGTTGATCCAACAGCTTCCAGCTGGAAAGTACGGTGATTAAGTACATTTAAAAACAAAGGAAAGATAATGAAACGATATAAACCATTTCAGGTCAATAGGATTTAAAGCATAACTCAGGCAAGCTGCCTGATTCATGGTAAAGAAAAAAAGGTTGTCTCTAATAGGAAAGTGAACAATGGACCTGGACTAACAATGCAGTGCGGAGCAGGGCTTTTATCTATCAGAGGACACGTTTCAAATAACCAACTCAGGCTCCGGCTCATCCACCTACCTGGAAGGGAAGCCCACAGGGACTGTCGCCATGAAAGCGAAAATATTTCCTCAAGCTCTAGGGCTGCAGGCAGTGATCTGATATGCTTTAAAGGCCCAGCTGTAGGCCCTGCTGTCAGATATGTATTAAAGGCCCTGCGGTCTGATATGTATTAAAGGCCCTGCTGTCTGATATGTATTAAAGGCCCTGCTGTCTGATATGTATTAAAGGCCCTGCTGTCTGATATGTATTAAAGGCCCTGCTGTCAGATATGTATTAAAGGCCCTGCTGTCTGATATGTATTAAAGGCCCTGCTGTCTGATATGTATTAAAGGCCCTGCTATCTGATATGTATCAAAGGCCCTGCTGTCTGAAATGTATTAAAGGCCCTGCTGTCTGATATCTATTAAAGGCCCTGCTGTCTGATATGTATTAAAGGCCCTGCTGTCTGATATCTATTAAAGGCCCTGCTGTCAGATATGTATTAAAGGCCCTACTGTAGGCCCTTATGTCTGATTAGTATTACAGGCAATGCTGTATGCCCTTCTGTCTGATTAGTATTACAGGCCCTGCTGTAGGCAATTCTGTCTGATTAATATTACAGGCCCTGCTGTATGCCCTTCTGTCTGATATGTATTAAAGGCCCTGCTATCTGATATGTATTAAAGGCCCTGCTGTCTGATATGTATTAAAGGCCCTGCTGTCTGATATGTATTAAAGACCCTGCTGTCTGATATCTATTAAAGACCCTGCTGTCTGATATCTATTAAAGGCCCTGCTGTCAGATATGTATTAAAGGCCCTGCTGTCTGATATGTATTAAAGGCCCTGCTGTCTGATATGTATTAAAGGCCCTGCTGTCTGATATGTATTAAAGGCCCTGCTGTCTGATATGTATTAAAGGCCCTGCTGTCTGATATCTATTAAAGGCCCTGCTGTCAGATATGTATTAAAGGCCCTACTGTAGGCCCTTATGTCTGATTAGTATTACAGGCAATGCTGTATGCCCTTCTGTCTGATTAGTATTACAGGCCCTGCTGTAGGCAATTCTGTCTGATTAATATTACAGGCCCTGCTGTATGCCCTTCTGTCTGATATGTATTAAAGGCCCTGCTATCTGATATGTATTAAAGGCCCTGCTGTCAGATATGTATTAAAGGCCCTACTGTAGGCCCTTATGTCTGATTAGTATTACAGGCAATGCTGTATGCCCTTCTGTCTGATTAGTATTACAGGCCCTGCTGTAGGCAATTCTGTCTGATTAATATTACAGGCCCTGCTGTATGCCCTTCTGTCTGATATGTATTAAAGGCCCTGCTATCTGATATGTATTAAAGGCCCTACTGTCTGATATGTATTAAAGGCCCTGCTGTCTGATATGTATTAAAGGCTCTGCTGTCAGATATGCATTAAAGGCCCTACTGTCTGATATGTATTAAAGGCCCTACTGTCTGATATGTATTAAAGGCCCTGCTGTCTGATATGTATTAAAGGCCCTACTGTCTGATATGTATTAAAGGCCCTGCTGTCTGATATGTATTAAAGGCCCTGCTGTCTGATATGTATTAAAGGCCCTGCTGTCTGATATGCATTAAAGGCCCTGCCGCAGGCCCTGCTGTCTGATATGTATTAAAGGCCCTGCTGTCTGATATGCATTAAAGGCCCTGCTGTCTGATATGTATTAAAGGCCCTGCCGCAGGCCCTGCTGTCTGATATGCATTAAAGGCCCTGCTGTCTGATATGTATTACAGGCCCTGCTGTCTGATATGCATTAAAGGCCCTGCCGCAGGCCCTGCTGTCTGATATGCATTAAAGGCCCTGCTGTCTGATATGCATTAAAGGCCCTGCTGTCTGATATGTATTAAAGGCTCTGCTGTCTGATATGTATCAAAGGCCCTGCCGCAGGCCCTGCTGTCTGATATGCATTAAAGGCCCTGCTGTCTGATATGTATTAAAGGCCCTGCTGTCTGATAATTATTAAAGGCCCTGCTGTCTGATATGTATTAAAGGCCCTACTGTAGGCCCTTATGTCTGATTAGTATTACAGGCACTGCTGTAGGCCCTTCTGTCTGATTAGTATTACAGGCCCTGCTGTAGGCCCTTCTGTCTGATTAATATTACAGGCCCTGCTGTAGGCCCTTCTGTCTGATATGCATTACAGGCCCTGCTGTAGGCCCTTCTGTCTGATTAATATTACAGGCCCTGCTGTAGGCCCTTCTGTCTGATATGCATTACAGGTCCTGCTGCAGGCCCTGCTGTCTGATATGCATTACAGGTCCTGCTGCAGGCCCTGCTGTCTAATATGCATTAAAGGACAATTGAAAACACAACATAAACAAATATCCTTCTGAAAATGAATAAACTACTACTAAAAGATCTCCATCACTGTACAGTATGTCTTCCATTATATGTTGTTTTTCCCACAGATTCATCCAGATTCATCCTTGAACGACATGTACAGATGTTTATAAGTATTTGCTATACAAATACATTACTCAAGGTCTCTCCTTTGCCTGCATGTTATCAATGAAGGAATGATGTCCTCCCTCTATTCCGTCAATAGCCAGAGAAATGCTAGGTCACAGGAAATGTCTCTCCTCCCACATCGCTCCCCTGGTAGAACCACCTTTATACGTCCCTGTGGGACACGGTGGATATGGCAGCTCATAGCATTCCGCTGGTTCAAATTAGAGCTTATAAAGGCTCCAAGAGAGACGTTGACTCCCTGATGGGGTGAAAGAGAGAGAGAGAGAGAGAGAGAGAGAGAGAGAGAGAGAGAGAGAGAGAGAGAGAGAGAGAGAGAGAGAGAGAGAGAGATAAAGAGAGAGATAAAGAGAGAGATAAAGAGAGAGATAAAGAGAGAGATAAAGAGAGAGATAAAGAGAGAGATAAAGAGAGAGAGAGAGAGAGAGAGAGAGAGAGAGAGAGAGAGAGAGAGAGAGAGAGAGAGAGAGAGAGAGAGAGAGAGAGAGAGAGAGAGAGAGAAAGAGATAGAGAGGCCATCTGGCCGTCAGCAGGGTAGTTGGGACACCTTTCTACCGCTGCTGTCCATTACTGTAATACCACTGATATCGCTTACTGATTCCACTTACTGTAACACCACTGATATCGCTTACTGATTCCACTTACTGTAATACAATTTATATCCCTTACTGTAATACCACTGATATCCCTTACTGTAACGCCACTGATATCCCTTACTGTAATACCACTGATATTGCTTACTGATTCCACTTACTGTAATACCACTGATATCACTTACTGATTCCACTTACTGTAATACCACTGATATCCCTTACTGTAACACCGCTGATATATCTTAGTGAAACACCACTGAAATCCCTAACTGTAATACCACTGAAATCCCTAACTGTAACACCACTGAAATCCCTAACTGTAATACCACTGATATCTCTTACTGTAACATCACCGATATCGCTTACTGATACCACTTACTGTAACACCACTGATATCCCTTACTGTAACACCACTGATATCCCTTACTGTAACACCACTGATATCCCTTACTGTAACACCAATGATATCCCTTACTGTAATACCACTGATATCCCTTACTGATACCGCTTACTGTAACATCACTGATATCCCTTACTGTAATACAAATTATATCCCTTACTGTAATACCACTGATTTCCTTTACTGATACCACTTACTGTAACATCACTGATATCCCTTAACATAATACAAATGATATCCCTTACTGTAACACCAATGATATCCCTTAGTGTAATACCACTGATATCTAGAATGAACACATGGCCATGTCCTCATCATATACCACTTCACAATATACTGCTATATTTGCCATGACTCTCAATATATCACACAAAGCCAAGGTAATTGTATTGAAACTGTGGTGAAATGCAGGATGCTGAAGGACCTCAACTGAGAAGTGACTATTATTTGAGGAGTATGGATGAATGGCACATGCCATCCATTGTTGAAAGCACTTGACTCTGAGATTGCAAAGGGAATGTTGACTGCTGTTAAAGCAACATTTGTGTGCAAACATGTGGAAAGGCTGAGAGACAGATCCATTATCCAACTGTTCCATGGACCACTACAGAAGAACACACAATGCTGTTTCTTCTAAAGCCCATTCTGCAGCTGAAGGTGCTGTCTTAGTGTAGCAGAGTGGCAGGCTGATCAAAAGTTTTGTTGTACAGTAGGGTGAATATTGTGACTCTCATCTATATCACAGTCAAATTTGTTCTCTTGTTGGCTTAAAGTTCACACATCAGGGAAGGTAGAGAGATATGGAGGGATGGACAGGGAGAGAAAGAGAGAGACAGGGAGAGAAAGAGAGAGGGAACTATGAGTGTGTATGAGAGACAGACATTCTCTTCTGAACTGGAGATGCCATCTGTCAATGTCAGGGCCTGTAATACTGCTTATTTGACAAATGCCAAGGCAACCTGAAGATGGTTCATAATAAATAGCAGCCCAGATTGGAGCCCGAACCGACAGCACTCAATAGAACTAAAAGCCAATAGAACCACAAAAGTTAGCTGTTTGCATTTAATGTCCTTAGCATTAGTGCATCGACAGGAATAGAAATGTAACATAGAAAAAAGCCATTGCTCTTAAAAGTTGATGGAAAACAGAAGATTATATTTGGACCTTCCTTTGAATATTCATCATCCAACATCAACTCCAACCAACCACAGTTAAGTTGACTCAATCACACACTCGTCTCTCCATGATTCCAATACCTGGAGAGGTTCAACCACGGGGCTGGAGTGACAGACAGCTAACAGACAGTTAAATGGAGACGTACCTGAGCCTCTCTTGGACACTGTTTTGAAACCTCGGACCACAGCAGCATAGAGAAGAATCTGGAGTGTGATGGGAGCTTTCATTTTTCACCTGGCCAAGTGTCCTATGGGGTTAGAGGAGAGGAGAGAGGTTAGAGACTATCCATAAAGGTAAGAATAATGAACAAATCCTTTAGAGAAGATAAGGCGCTTTGTAGACAAAACATAAATCAAGAAACACACACTAAATCTAAACAGTCATTTTTGTTTTTATGCCTCTAAAGAGCGAGCAAAGTACACCCCATCATGTAGAACGCAATAGATCCCTTTAACTGGTTTCAACAGCTCCCTCTCTCTTCCTAGACAGTCATTTTGTCTAAAGCACCGCGTGTTATAGACCACAATCATGACGGAACACCTCATGTATTAGATTTGGAAGGGAAACGGTGTATCCTGAATATGTTGCTTCATGGTTTAAGGATGAAATACAACATAAAGAAGTAAATCATGATAGAGTATAACATCAAGGCAAACATATTATTAGGAAATGGCAGCAAACATACAAATATTTAAGCCCACATACATTCCCTTATGCTTGCAATCATTAATAAATAAAATAAAATCTAAAACAGTGAAACAGCCCACTGGGCACAGATGGTAATTTAACATCTATTCCACGTTGGTTCAACGTCATTTCATTGAAATGACGTGGAAACAACATTGATTCAACCAGTATGTGCCCAGTAGGAATGGCTGTAAAACTAACAATCAATAACAAGAACCACTGAAGGGTGAGTGGAGGTACAGTATTTGTTACAGCGCCTTTGGAAAGTATTCAGACCCCTTGACTTTATCAACATTTTGTTTGGTTACAGCTTTATTCTAAAACTGATTAAATTGTTTTTTCCCCTCATCAATCTACACACAATACCCTGTAATTACAAACAAAAACTGGTTTTAAGAAGTTCTAATTTATAATAAATAAATGAAAAACTGAATTATCACATTCACTGTGCCTTGCGAAAGTATTCATCCCCCCATGGCATTTTTCCTATTTTGTTGCATTACAACCTGTAATTTAAATGGATTTTTATTTGGTATTCATGTAATGGACATATACAAAATAGTCCAATTTGGTGAAGTGAAATTATTTTATTTATTTTATTTTTTTGTAAAATAAAAAAATGTAAAAGTTGTGCGTACATATGTATTCACCTCCTTTGCTGTGAAGCCCCTAAATAACATCTGGTGCAACCAATTACCTTCAGAAGTCACATAATTAGTTAAATAAAGTCCACCTGTGTGCAATCTAAGTGTCACATGATCTGTCACATGATCTCAGTATATATACACCTGTTCTGAAAGGCCCCAGAGTCTGCAACACCAATACATCTGCCTGTAAGGCCAGCATCCCAGTCACCTCTTCACTGTTGACGTTGAGACTGGAGTTTTGCGGGTACTATTTAATGAAGCTGCCAGTTGAGGACATATGAGGCATCTGTTTCTCAAACTAGACACTCTAATGTACTTGTCCTATTGCTCAGTTGTGCACCGGGGCCTCCCACTCCTCTTTCTATTCTGGTTAAGCCAGTTTGCGTTGTTCTGTGATGGGAGTAGTATACAGCGTTGTACGAGATCTTCAGTTTCTTGACAATTTCTCGCATGGAATAACCGTCATTTCTCAGAACAAGAATAGACTGAAAGAAAGTTCTTTGTTTCTGGCCATTTTGAGCCTGTAATCGAACCAACAAATGCTGATACTGCAGATACTCAACTAGTCTAAAGAAGGCCAGTTTTATTGTTTCTTTTTATTTTGCATTTTATTTCACCTTTATTTAACCAGGTAGGCTAGTTGAGAACAAGTTCTCATTTACAACTGCGACCTGGCCAAGATAAAGCATAGCAGTGTGAACAGACAGCAACACAGAGTTACACATGGAGAAAACAATAAACAAGTCAATAACACAATAGAATTTGTTTGTTTTTTATTTTAAAAAGAGACTATATACATTGTGTGCACAAGGCATGAGGAGGTAGGCGAATAATTACAATTTAGCAGAACAACAGTTTTCAGCTGTGCTAACAATTTCAAAAGGGTTTTCTAATGATCAATTAGCCTTTTAAAATTATAAACTTGGATTAGCTAACACAACGTGCCATTGGAACACAGGAGTGATGGTTGCTGATAATGGGCCTCTGTACACCTATGTAGATAATCCATAACAAATCTGCCGTTTGCAGCTATAATAGTCATTTACAACATTAACAATGTCTACACTGTATTCCTGATCAATTTGATGTTATTTTAATGGTCCTAAAATGTGCTCTTCTTTCAAAAGCAAGGACATTTCTAAGTGACCCCAAACTTTTGAATGGTAATGTTATTATTCAGGCCCTTTACTCAGTACTTTGTAGAAGCACTTTTTGCAGCGATTACAGTCTCAAGTCTTCTTGGGTATGACGGTACAAGCTTGGCATACCTGTATTTGGGGAGATTCTCCCATTCTTCTCTGCAGATCCTCTCAAGCTCTATCAGGTTGGATGGGGAACCTTGCTGCACAGCGATTTTCAGGTTTCTCCAGAAATGTTAGATCGGGTCCAAGTCTGGGCTCTGGCTGGGCCACAAGGACATTCAGAGACTTGTCCCGAAGCCACTCCTGCGTTTTCTTGGCTGTGTGCTTAGGGTTGTTGTGCTGTTGGACTGTCGCCCCAGTCTGAGGTTCTGAGCTCTCTTGGGCAGGTTTTCATCAAGGATCTCTCTGTACTTTGATCTGTTCATCTTTGCCTCGATCCGGAATAGTATCCCAGTCCCTGCCACTGAAAAACATCCCCACAGTATTATGCTGGCACCACCATGCATCACCGTAGGGATGGTGCCAGGTTTCCTCCAGACGTGATGCTTGGCATTTAGGCCAAAAAGTTAAATCTTGGTTTCATCAGACCAGAAAATCTTGTTTCTCATGGTCTTAAAGTCTTTAGGTGCCTTTTTGCACTCTCCAGGTGGGCTATCATGTGCCTTTTACTGAGGAGTGGCTTCTGTTTGGTCAGTCTACCATAAAGACCTGATTGGTGGAGTGCTGCAGAGATGGTTGTCCTTCTGGAAGGTTCTCCCATCTCCACAGAGGAACTCTAGAGCTCTGTCACAGTGACCATCACTTCCAGACCAAGGCCCTTCTCCCCCGATTGCTCAGTTTGGCTGGGTGGCCAGCTCTAGGAAAAGTCTTGGTGGTTCCAAACTTCTTCCATTTAAGAATAATGGAGGCCACTGTGTTCTAGGGGAACATCAATGCTGCAGAAATGTTTTGGTACCCTTCCCCAGATCTGTGCCTAGACACAATCTAGTCTCGGAGCTCTACAAACAATTCGACCTCATGGCTTGGTTTTTGCTCTGACATGCACTGTCAACTGTGGGACGTTATGTAGACAAGCGTGTGCCTTTCCAAATCATGTCCAATCAATTGAATTTACCACAGGTGGACTCCAATCAAGTTGTAGAAACACCTCAAGGACGATCAATGGAACCAGGATGCACCTGAGCCCAATTTCAAATCTCATAGCAAAGGGTCTGAATACTTATGTAAATAAAGGTTTTTCTGTTTTTTTAAAAAACTTTCAATACATTTGCAAAACTGTCTAAACCTTTATTCACTTTGTCATTATGGGGTATTGTGTGTAGATTGCTGAGGATTTCTTTTTAAATTTAATACATTTTAGGTTAAGTTGTAACGTAACAACGTGTGGGAAAAGTCCAGGGGTCTGAATACTTTACGGAGGCACCGTATGTATGTAGTCCTATTGTAAGGCTCAGGGTCAAATCAAGAACATAGTTAGTTGTACCGAAAGGAACACACCAGGTAAAAGGTCACGAGTAAAAGATTCTGAAGGTGAATTTACATCCAATCACCATATTGAAGGTGGATTACACAAGATAGTAGAAGTAGAAGCCACTCTTGCACGATTGACTATTTCTTCTACACTAAATTGAAATAGAAAAAAAACCTTTGGTGTTCACACATGTATTTGTTTGATTTATAACTGCACAGGACCCTACCAAAAAATAGGGCCTGGACAAAAAAGGCTTTTTTGACCACTCAGATCAGCTCTGAAAAAGATATGATGTGAAAAGATCAGATGTGATTGGTCAAAATACGAATTATTTGAACAAATATGAGAATTGGGCTGCCTGTGTAAACACAGCTGTTGTTTTGAATGAGATGTGGCTTTCAGATTACGCCACGTGCAAATAATTTAATCATCATTTACTCATCTGGATCATAGATCAAAACGGGGAAAACAAATATTTGATATCATGTTCTGCAGCTGCCTACAAATCTGCAATTAGCCTTTCAAATAAATGATGCCCGTATGCAAATCCATTCTCCAAAAGTTCTTTTTATTCCTCTCTTTAAGGATTTATCATCATGGACCCATATGAAATGAACTTCATCAAAGAAGAAGCTGTGTCAAAGTAGTGAGTAATAATATATCTGGCTTTGTTGCCATGCTAACTAACATGTTAATTTCACCGGCTCCCTAATCCTTTACATAATCAATTCTAATCTGAATTCCTCTGGTGTAGGCCACTGTTTTGGGGTTGGTTGTATGATCTAACAACCAATAAAGAAGCAGCCCAAAGACTGCCAATAATCTCACGAGGCAAACTCCCTCATTTCAATGCCTGTCAATTCAATTGACATGTGGTAGCTTCCAATGTTTAAAAACATCACGTTGACATTTAGTACCTGACAAAGACACAACACAGAATCTGGAGGGGGAACCTGGTAAACCACAATAAGCCTGAGGAGACAGTGTTAGTGTGTCAGTTCCAGATTAGACTGCAGCCAAGGATGACGACACCACCACAAACCACCCCGCTATGAAAGGGCCATTGTAGCGCCGGGCGCTAGTTGGCTAACGACGCTTCACAAGTCACCCCCTCACTGCACTAAAACGATAAAGCAACACCCAAATCGTATCATTTTAATTAGCGTTCTCTCTCGTGTCGCTGCAAACATTACCACCAAAGATACTCTCGGTGTGGTCCCTCTCTTACAAACAGAGCACACAATGATTAAATAGACACAATCGCCTAGGATTACTTCCTGTGATAACTGTGATTGGGCGCCAGTGCATGGCATGTAAATGATGTTGCCATTTCAAAGACCCAATCATGGACACTCTTACTGACAGTGTGGCTGCTTTGCGTGATGTACTGTTGTCTCTACCTTCTTGCCCTTTGTGCTGTTGTCTGCTCCCAATAATGTTTGTACCATGTTTTGTGCTGCTACCATGTTGTGCTTCTGCCATGTTGTGTTGCTACCATGTTGTTGTCATGTGTTGCTGCTATACTGTGTTGTTGTCTTCGGTCTCTCTTCGTGTAGTGGTGTGATGTTGCTCTTGTCGTGATGTGTGTTTTGTCCTATATTTTTATTTTATTTTTAATTTTTAATCCCAGCCCGCGTCCCCGCAGGAGGCATTTTGCCTTTTAGTAGAACGTCATTGTAAGTAAGAATTTGTTCTTACTGACTTGCTTAGTTAAATAAACATGAAATAAATAAAATAAAAATTAAGAAGACGAAGATACATGGTGTTCAAAGGCAATAGGAGGTACTTGAAATTGGTGATATTGAATAATATTCCTGAATAACAAATAGAGGCATATTTGTCTACCTCAGTGCATCGTTACTGATGAGCTAAGAAGTCGTCTGCAGGTGGTATTGCAGCAGACTGATCATAGTCCAGAGTATATCAAAAACAGAATAAATAAGGGATTATAGGATTAAACATGACAGAATTCAAAATATTACCATAATATGTTCCTGGAACTGCAAGCTCTCTGCTGTAGCAGTGGTTTGGATTGAAAATGCAAGGCAGATATGTAGTTGTTCTGTGATACACAGATAGGTCTGTTTAATTGTGAATAGGTCGCTAAAACAGTCATTCCTAGGTTATTACTGTGTAATGACCATTTACCATGCCATTGCTTAGTAAACAGCTGGGAAACTATGTGCCGTAAAATGAAGTGCTACTCTTGTTTGTATAAAACATTTACCATCATAATTCTCATAATCAGTGATTTAAAGTGGATCCTGGTTAATATGTGAATATCAACCTCTTGTTATTTCAGAGTGTGTTTTCCCCAGTACTGAGAGGAGAGAATCAAGTGCTAGCTATTTACACAGCCCACAGTGTGGGAGGGGAGCATGAGAATTGACATGAGCTCCCTGTTGTAGTGCAGTGTAGCCGACCCCCTGCTGCAGCGATGACGTAAACAAACAAGTCACTGATGGTCCATAACCATTGAATTAGCAGGGTCTGCAAAAGGAGGAAGCTCCATAGAATCTACTGTCGACTGCAGTTGTTGTCCAGTTGTTTTTCCTCAGCCCCCTCCCTCTTTGTCTCTTAGTCCCCCTGTCTATTAGTCCCTGTCTATTAGTCCCTGTCTATTAGTCCCTGTCTATTAGTCCATGTCTATTAGTCCCTGTCTATTAGTCCCTGTCTCTTAGTCCCTGTCTATTAGTCCCTGTCTATTAGTCCCTGTCTATTAGTCCCTGTCTATTAGTCCCTGTCTATTAGTCCCCCTGTCTATTAGTCCCTGTCTATTAGTCCCTGTCTATTAGTCCCTGTCTATTAGTCCCCCTGTCTATTAGTCCCTGTCTATTAGTCCCTGTCTATTAGTCCCTGTCTATTAGTCCCTGTCTATTAGTCCCTGTCTCTTAGTCCATGTCTATTAGTCCCTGTCTATTAGTCCCTGTCTCTTAGTCCATGTCTATTAGTCCCTGTCTATTAGTCCCTGTCTATTAGTCCCTGTCTATTAGTCCCCCTGTCTATTAGTCCCTGTCTATTAGTCCCTGTCTATTAGTCCCTGTCTCTTAGTCCCCCTGTCTATTAGTCCCTGTCTATTAGTCCCTGTCTATTAGTCCCTGTCTATTAGTCCCCCTGTCTATTAGTCCCTGTCTATTAGTCCCTGTCTATTAGTCCCTGTCTATTAGTCCCTGTCTCTTAGTCCATGTCTATTAGTCCCTGTCTCTTAGTCCGTGTCTATTAGTCCCTGTCTATTAGTCCCTGTCTATTAGTCCCTGTCTCTTAGTCCCTGTCTATTAGTCCCTGTCTATTAGTCCCTGTCTCTTAGTCCATGTCTATTAGCCCCTGTCTATTAGTCCCTGTCTCTTAGTCCCTGTCTATTAGTCCCTGTCTATTAGTCCCTGTCTATTAGTCCCTGTCTATTAGTCCCTGTCTATTAGTCCCTGTCTATTAGTCCTTGTCTCTTAGTCCCTGTCTCTTAGTCCCTGTCTATTAGTCCCTGTCTATTAGTCCCTGTCTATTAGTCCCTGTCTATTAGTGCCTGTCTATTAGTGCCTGTCTATTAGTCCCTGTCTATTAGTCCCTGTCTATTAGTCCTTGTCTCTTAGTCCCTGTCTATTAGTCCCTGTCTCTTAGTCCCTGTCTCTTAGTCCCTGTCTATTAGTCCCTGTCTCTTAGTCCCTGTCTCTTAGTCCCTGTATATTAGTCCCTGTCTATTAGTCCCTGTCTATTAGTCCCTGTCTATTAGTCCCTGTCTCTTAGTCCTTGTCTATTAGTCCCTGTCTATTAGTCCCTGTCTCTCAGTCCCTGTCTCTTAGTTCCTGTCTATTAGGCCCTGTCTCTTAGTCCCTGTCTCTCAGTCCCTGTCTCTCAGTCCCTGTCTATTAGTCCCTGTCTCTCAGTCCCTGTCTCTCAGTCCCTGTCTATTAGTCCCTGTCTCTTAGTCCCTGTCTCTCAGTCCCTGTCTCTCAGTCCCTGTCTCTTAGTCCCTGTCTATTAGTCCCTGTCTCTTAGTCCCTGTCTATTAGTCCCTGTATTTATCCCTCGCTGGATTCAACCAAATTCAATTACTGTCTTGAAGGTTCTGCCAGAGAAGGGCCCTTTCTCACTAGTGGCTCTTACTAGAGGAGCACCAGAACAGAATAGTGTGTCTTCCAACAGCCCCTCCCTCTCTTCTCCCTCCCTTCCTCTTTTCACCATCTCCTCGTCCTCGTCCCCCTCTCTCTGTAGAGGAGCAGAGGAAAAAACCTTATCTGCCTGCTGCCTTTGCAAGTTATTAACATTTCTATTTGTGAGAAACAGTTGCAATTACTTATACCCTCCACACACGTACATCCACACACGTACACCCACACACCTACATCCACACACGTACATTCACACACCTACATCCACACACATAATGCCCGGCTCTGCACACAGAATTATTCCTAGGGTTGCAAAATTTTTGCAACGCTCAATAAATTCCCTGGTTTTCTAGAAATCTTGGTTGGAGGATACCAGATTTCCTGCTTATTCCCGCCTGATTCCGGGGATCCTCCAACCGGGATTTCGTGAAAACCAAAGAATATATTGAATGTTCCCAGAATTGTGCAACCCAAATTATTCCATTTCAGATGATCTGATCCCCCCATCCACCATCATACTGCTGATACAGTAAGGAGTAGACTATATGGAAAAGATTGGAGAAGATATCAGGTGCCATGCCAGGAGAGAGAGAGAGAGAGAGGAGAGAGAGAGAGAGAGAGAGAGAGAGAGAGAGAGAGAGAGAGAGAGAGAGAGACTGAGAGACTGAGAGACTGAGAGAAAGAGAAAGAGAGAGAGAGAGACAGAAAGAGAGACAGAGAGAGAGAGACAGAGAGAGAGAATGAGAGACACAGAGAGAGAGAGAGAGAGAGAGAGAGAGAGAGAGAGAGAGAGAGAGGAGAGTTTGTCTGTATGCTGCCAGTAACTTCCTAAAGGACATATATTATTAACTATTCCCAATTCAAGCTGTTCCATGAACTGTACACACTCTCTCCCTGAACCCACTATAACCCTTGGCCTACAATTGCCACGCCAACTGTGGAAATCGAATTAACATCATTGAAAAGGTCACCATCAAAATATACCTGTTTAAGCTAGAGATACAGTATTTGTTTTTTTTGCATGGGCTGCCTCTAAATCCACTGCATCTGTCAATATTGCCCTTCCATATCTGCAGTGAAAGGTGGCAGAGCTAGAGTGGTGTTTGTCAGACCATGAGACATCCTGAAAATTGGTGTTCTCACGAACATCTGTTGTTCCATGTAGTGAATCTGTTGTTCAATGCGGTTTTTATTGGTTAATTAATAGCAGTAATGCCAAACTAAAAATATGAAATAAGTTATAAATGATAACTTATTATTATTATAAAGGGTTAAATGGACAAATTCCAGGCTTAGTGCTGTGTCCAGGGTAACTACTGATCGATCTGAGGACTGTGACCTATATGTTTCCAGGTGCTACAGGGTTGTTTTAGTGGAAGCCAGTTATGAGTCTGTATTGCTGGGGAGCACGACTCACTAACGTCCTTGAGTTCAACAGTCCTGCTTAGTTCCTCCCTGGCAATCGCTATAATGAATATCGCTGATTGGCTGGGCAGTGCACACACCTGGGTTCCTATGTAGAAATCAGACCCCAGGAGTGAAATCAGCTGGACTGTGGACCTGAAAAGCTGTGCATGCTGTTATAGTGTAGGTCCCAGGGCTTCCAGTCCCACTGTGGACCGGAAACAGCACGAAACAGCATGAAATAGAGTACAATGTCTCTTTGTGGCTGGCGTCAATCTCTACCACTGCACGTAACAAGTGTGACACCTTGTGAAAACTTGAATCCTTTGCAGAAAGCGAAGGCACCACAGGTGGGTCAATACTTGAGATTGAAATTTCTCATGAGGTGCAAGGTATTCATTTTACCTGAAAAGGGTGAAATAACACCTTTTTGCTACCACTTCTATGAGTGACGTGTTGTAATAGAGTCAAGTTAACCAATTTAAAAATCCCAGACAATTTCCTTCTACATGGTGTCAAAAATAGAAAATGATATACTTGTTTCCACTTCTACTCTCTCTCCTTTTGAATCATGAATGATTTGTGTTTGTGTTCTTCTGTGAAGCCAGAGAGAGTGATGCAACTGTGAGCCAGTGGGCTCAAGTCTCCCGGCCATTGGGGTTCAGGGTTAATAAGCAGGAGGTGCAGAGCACTGTTCTAACACCACCTGCTACAGCTTCCCAGAAATGGCCCCTCAGCTTATTTAGATAAATCACCAAGAGAAGTCCTATGTGACACAATCAGTGGAGTGGACCCCAAAATGGCCACCTCATGAGGCAATAAGGACTTCATTTCCCATAAGCGCTTTGTGTGCCAGGCAAGGAGTCCTATTGCTGCTTTCCATAATAGGGATGTGGATGTCCAATTAAATAGACTTGATGCAGAGGTGAAGGCCTGTATTCTGACAATATGAGAACTGCTGGTCACGTGGCCAGGACAGAGGGAGACTTTATTTTGAGTGAATCACAGAGAGAATGAGGAGAGAACAATTTACAGGCAGCTTGCAATTTTCTCTTGTGGGGAAAAGACACAGAGCAATCTGACCCGATTTGTCCACTTATGAAATAACAGTGAGAGTGATGTCTGTAACAAGTCCCTCGTTCCCACCTGACAAGAACAAGACTTACTCTCTGCTGTTTCAGCGAAGTCTAAAACAATGTTTTATATAGCCTTAATCATTGGCAATTCATTGGCCTTAGTGGTTGTAATGTTCCTTGGTTCAAGCTAAGAAGCTTTTAAAGTCAACATGGATGAAGTTTTAATTTCATAATGTACCTCAACGCTCCAGTGATTAAATGCATGGCAACGATACTAGATCTCAAGCATTACCCATCACAAACTCTCCTCTCCAAAAAGCTTCCAGGAAGGAAGCAGTGCTCAGTCAGTACCGATATTCACTTTGGAGGTGACAAAAGATAGCTGTACATCATCAACAACACAGCACACGCACCACATAGCCCTAATTTGAAATCCAATTCACGACAGATTCACCCCCCCCCCCCCATCCTTATCAACCTCTGCTACTTCTCTGCTCTGCTCTACCAATCGTTTCAGCTCAATAAAACCTGAGAAAACCGGACCAGGAGGAGTCCTGTTCAATCCCCTTCAGATCCCTGACCTGCCTGCTAAGGCCCTCTGTGTCCCAGCTCGGCCCAGCCGTAGCCGAACGGCAGGGAAATAAAGATAAAACTAATGAAGCCTTCTTATTGGATAGGCCGTGGCGGCGGAGGGGACTCAGGGGTCCAGGGGAGAGCCCGGCTGTAGCCCCATTCTGGGGATGAAAACGGAGGCTGCTGAGGACAAGAGAGAGGGAAGGGAGGAGGGGATAAATCATCCCCAGGAGGAAAACAGGAGGAGTGAGGGGAGAGCAGAGCTTCTGTCAGTACTGTAGCCTCCCCTCCACACCGACCGCATGTTTAATAAAAGATAAGCCATCCATCTCAAATCTCTCCTCCAAACACACAGTACAGCTCAGACCGCTCGTTCGCTGCCCCACTATTGAAATTCCACACCTGCATTATTCAGGCAACGCATTAGGCTTTATGGCCCATTCTTCCCCCTTGCTGAGCAAGACTCAGCTCAACCCATTGACATGGAAATGACAGAGCTGTTCAGACATAGTTTACAACCTCAAAATCACAGTTTCCATAAACCTTAACCTGCTACAAGAGAGCTCACCACACTAAACAAGTATGTTGATTCATATATAATTGTCCATGAGCAAAGTACAGTATATAGAAAGATGTTATATTGTATAAGATAACTTAATTTCCCCTGAGTTCTGGCAACAGTACAAATAATAATATTATATTCTATAGGAAGGAGCACTTCATTTCTCTTGATTTCTGTCAACAGTACATAGAAAGACATTATATTGTATAAGATAACTTCATTTCTCCAGAGATCTGTCAACAGTACATTGAAATATATTATATTGTTTAAGAGAACTTCATTTCTCCAGAGATCTGTCAACAGTACCAAGATATTATACTGTATGAGAGAACTTCATTTCTCTTGAGTTCTGTCAACGGCACAAAGATATTATACTGTATGAGAGAACTTCATTTATCTTGAGATCTGTCAAGATATCATACTGTCACGCCCTGGCCTTAGTTATCTTTGTTTTCTTTATTATGTTGGTTATGTCAGGGTGTGACATGGTGGATTCATGTGTTTTGTCTGGCCTAGAGGTTCTGTATGTTTACGGGGCTGTTTCCTTTCTAGGTAGTTTTTATATGTCTTCTGTCTTTGTGTCATTGCACCAGATAGGACTGTTTCGGTTTTTTCACATTTGTTGTTTTGTATTTTGTAGTGTTCACATTTATTGTCCTTATTAAACATGTTGAACACTAACAACGCTGCATTTTGGTCCTCCTCTCCTTCAACGGAAGAAAACCGTACTGTATAAGATAACTTCATTTCTCTTGTTGTGTCAACAGTATAAAGAAAGCTATGATATTGTGTAAGATAACTTTATTTCTCATATTGTATAAGACAACTATGTCAACAGTACAAATAAACATAGTATATTGTATAAGATCACTTCCACTGAGATCCGTCAACAGTACAAAGAAAGATATTATAGGGTACAAGAGCACTTCATTTCTCCAGAGTTCTGCAAACTCTTCTAGAAAAGGAGAGACCAACCTATCCAGCAGCAGTCACCTGTCTCCGTTTGATCCCCCATCCAAAGTCCCCTCCATCCACTACACTACACCAAGAGAAACCTCTTCAGATCCAATCATCCCACTCAAATGGGACTTGACACGGTTCCCTACTGAGGGCCAATCTAGTTGGGAGGAGACACCCACCCCTCCACTCCACTCATTAAAGGAGAGGGGGGGGGGGTATGGCTGACAGGCAGACAGGTAGGTGGGACGAGGGCCAAGGGAGGAAGTAGCTGGAAGCCAGGATGATTGATGCAAGGCTGTCTTCTAGAGCTGGTATACTGCTCCATCATCCATCAGTAGGATCAACTCAATCTGCTGGGGAGGAAACTGAAACACAGCAGCTGGTGAACTGTGAAACAGACTTCTACTACTGTTATTCCAAAGGATATGCACACTGATGACTGCAGTAGATTGCATGTGTTAGGGTGGTGGGAGGAGGGATAGGGCGAGAGGCGGTGAATTGTCAAATTGGCTGGCTACAGTACAAGAATAGGTCCCATTCCTAGGAGTACAATAGCTCCTAAAGCTAATTTATATTGTCAGATGACTTTTCTGTTGAATGATACCAATATATATGCATTACATAATCCTGTAACATTGTGCGGCTTCCCATGGTAGAATCCCAGCTTCCTCTGAGCATGGCTGGAAAGTGGACTCACTGGTCTTCATTATTAACATGTAATCATAAATGGAGGGTTGTTACTCAACATACACACATGTAACAATTCCCCCATTCCCTCAACTGGATGAAGATAAGCATGCCTGAAAATGGAGGCTTATTGAACCACTGCCCTCATGTTCACATTTAATAAGCCAAAACACTGTAGAACCACAAGGGCGTCACATGAGGGTCTCAGAGGGTATAGCCCCGGGGGGAGCGGAACACGGAACTAGAACTCCAGCAGACCAGCCACCTAACAACCGGTTCAATGGCTCGCTAGATAGAAAACAGAGGGAAAAGACACAGTAAGAACCCAAGGCAAAAAAGGTCAATTTGTCTGCTGAAAGGCCAACCCAAAGAACCAGACAAGTGTTGCGGCTGAAAGAGCCAGGGAGTGGGGAGGGAAAACTGTGTTGGAGTTACTATAGACCTGAATTTGCAGACCAGCATGTCTCTCTCTCTCTCTCTCTCTCTCTCTCTCTCTCTCTCTCTCTCTCTCTCTCTCTCTCTCTCTCTCTCTCTCTCTCTCTCTCTCTCTCTCTCTCTCCCTCTCGATCTCACCCCCCTCTCTCTCTCGCTCTCTCTCTCTCCCTCTCTCGATCCCCCTCTCTCTCTCTATCTCTCTCTCTCTCTCTCTCCCTCTCTCTCGATCCCCCTCTCTCTCTCTGTCCCTATCTCTCTCTCTCTCTCCCTCAATCTCCCCCTCTCTCTCTCGATCCCCCTCTCTCTCTCTCCCTCCCTCCCTCCCTCCCTCCCTCCCTCCCTCCCTCCCTCCCCCTCCCTCCCTCCCTCCCTCCCTCCCTCCCTCCCTCCCTCTCTCCCCTCGCTCTCTCTCTTCCCCTCTCTCTCTCTCTCCCTCTCTCTCTCGATCTCCCCCTCTCTCTCTCCCTCTCTATCTCTCTCTCTCCCTCTCTCTCGATCTCCCCCCTCTCTCTCCCTCTCCCTCTCCCTCTCTCTCTCTCTCCCGCTCTCCCTGCCTCCCTCCCTCCCTCCATCGCTCCCTCCTTCCTATCAGTACCCCCTCTGCCTACTATTTGCTGCTCTGATTGTATCATCTCTGAGTGGCCCCCTGTCCTGAAATGGAGCCAGCACCAGCAATCAAGACTAAACTGATAGGATAAGGAGGATTGGAAGGGAGGGGTCTAGTCACCATGGAGAGCATGACAGGAACAACACACATTTACTGCATTGAAAAACAATGTGGGAAAAAACACTCCATGTGAGGAAGGCGGGATTTAATATCGGAGGACAAGGAGAGCCAACTCCCCAGGCCCTTCTCATAAAGTGACCCAATAAATCAGGGCCTATTGAGGGCCACTCTCGCTGGGGTTGTTGGGCATATGTGGAGGGCTCACGGAGAACACTGGCTCTCGCCAAGGAATGGCTTCGCAGTTGACACAGCAGCAGCATTCTGGGAGAGAAACAGGGCCCATAGATAATACGACATTCACATCTAGACCACAGCTCTGGTGTTTGTTTAGCAACACAACTACAATAATGTGTTCCCCTTTGTCATTGACTAGCCTAGGGTGAAAAATACATTAAATTAACAACACAGTGTTGTGAATGAGGAGTCTTAAGAAACGGCATGTAAATACATGCTCTCTGTGAAATTGGACACTTCTCTCTTGAGGATATATCATTGGTCAGGAACGCTGAGTCGGTGCATGTTGTCTTCTACTTCCTGTATTGGAGAGACATTCAGCATGCAGCACAACATATCCAAGGTCTTTGTTCTTTTTAAACACAGGCAGATTTTGAGAGAAGGTTTATCTCTGTGGTAATGCGCTGTGTGTCACTACGGAGTCTTCATGAATGGGCCAGCAGAGCTCCGAATGGAGAAGGGAGAAATTGAAGGAAAAATGGCCCATTTTGCTTTTTACCTGCGTGACACTTTCCATCTCCTTTCACACGCCTTCCTCCCAAATATCTAAAACACATCGACTTCATCCTCTAAGCAGTCTAGGCTCCTTTAGCATCACATACAAACATTGCAGGGAAACAGGCTTTGGGGGGAAAGGGGTGAACATGTTAATTCCATCATCCAGGCCAGATCCTAGACTGCACGCTCTATCACTGACAAACCATCAGCTTTTTATTTTCCTTGCCTCAAGCTTTCAAAAAAATATATAGAAGGAAGAAAAAAAAATGATTACACCTTAGAATGCAATTTCATCTGTGGGGAGTGGGACTACACTTTCATCACTTCAATCTTTATTTCAGTATGTGAAACAATTGACCAGTTTTTCATCTTCTAGCAGTTCCTCTGGGAGGTTTCCATACGTTTCCTGAGCTACAATATAAACAGACAGTTGGAAAACGATTCCATTACGACTTTCATGTAGCTACATTAGCTTGTCTCTGTTATGATAAGGCTGCCAAAACACTCAAAGGCTAAATAAAGTCAAGCCGCTGATTCCATGGTTGGATGTGTACCATACACTCACACTGCCTACCTGACAGATAGATAGAAGCTTGGATAGCTTCATTTCTGTAGAGAGATGGGGGGGGGGGGGGGGTTCTCTCGATCTGAGCTCGCCTGAAGAAATAAGAGAAAAAAATGTGTTTTGCTGTTGGCCTCCACTGAATGATAATCTGACAGAGGGCTTTGAGAAGAGCAGTGGAGAGCTGTAGGGCCACAGTTATAAAGAGGGGCCTATTTTGAAGCGCAAGTGTTTTTATAAAGACTACATCCCTCCAACAAAGTCAGTTCAGATGATTTCCAAGGGTTCCTTTTAGTTCCCTCTCTGCTACTCAGAAAGATATATCTAATGACTTGTAGCAGCATGAATGTGACAGTACAGACAGGCTGAGACAGTGACGTTGTATTCGTACAGCTGCCTTGTCTTAGATGTTCTATGGGCTTAGTGACTGACGCTTGGACATCTAGTAATCTACCTGATCTATCAAACATGTCTTTACATGGAGAGAATGCTGCCAGCGAAAATAAATAGCTCAGTGTCAGATCAATAGCCTCTGATTGCTTTAATGTGGATCTAGGATTTTTTTTTAATACTTGGGCGGAAAAGAGGCTGAAAACTCATCTAGGGAATTGGATTTCTTTCAAGATTTCCTTTGGGAAGGCTTTCCACTAGATGTTGGAACATTGCTGAGGGGACTGGCTTCCACTCAGCCACAAGAGCATTAGTGAGGTCGGGCACTGATGTTGGGCAATTAGGACTGAGTCACAGTCGGCATTCCAATTCTTCCCAAAAGTGTTCAATGGGGTTGAGATCAGGGCTCTTTACAGGCCGGTCAAGTTCTTCCACACCGATCTCGATAAACCATTTCTGTATGGACTTCGCTTTGTGCACGGGGTCATTGTCATGCTGAAACAGGAAAGGGCCTTCCCCAAACTGTTGCCACAATGTTGGAAGCACAGAATAGTCTAGAATGTCATTGAAAGATTTCCCTTCACTGAAACGAAGGGTCCTAGCCCGCAACAGCCTCAGACCATTATTCCTCCTCCACCAAACTTTACAGTTGGAACTAGAGGCCGATTTCAAATTTTCATAACAATCGGAAATCTGTATTTTTGGACACCGATTTGGCCAATTCTCTTTTTTTTACACCTTTATTTAACTAGGCAAGTCAGTTAAGAACACATTCTTATTTTCAATGACGACTTAGGAACGGTGGGTTAACTGCCTCGTTCAGGTTACCTTGTCACCTCGGGGGACTCAATCTTGCAACCTTACAGTTAACTAGTCCAACGCTGCCTGTCATTGCACTCCACGAGGAGGCTGCCTGTTACGCGAATGCAGTAGAAGTCAAGGTAAGTTTCTAGCTAGCATTAAACTTATCTTATAAAAAACAATCAATCAATCAATCATAATCATTAGTTAACTACACATGGTTGATGATATTACTAGTTTATCTAGTGTGTCCTGCGTTGCATATAATCGATGTGGTGCGTATCGTTGCTCCAATGTGTACATAACCATAAACATCAATGCCTTTCTTAAAATCAATTTAATCAGAAGTATATATTTTTACACCTGCATATTTAGCTAAAATAAATCCAGGTTAGCAGGCAATATTAACCTTGGGAAATTGTGTAAATTTTCTTGGGTTCATTGCACGCAGAGTCAGTGTATATGCAACAGTTTGGGCTGCCTAATTTGCCAGAATTGTACGTAATTATGACATAACATTGAAGGTTGTGCAATGTAACAGGAATATTTAAATTTATGGATGCCACCCGTTAGATAAAATACGTAACGGTTCCGTATTTCACTGAAAGAATAAACATCTTGTTTTCGAGATGATAGTTTCCAGATTCGACCATATTAATGATCTAAGGCTCGTATTTCTGTGTGTTATTATATTATAACTAAGTCTATGATTTGA